>NC_140992.1:127016368-127265345 GCF_052327205.1 Somniosus microcephalus | reverse complement strand
TATCCAAAATGTTTTGATGACACTGTAGGATGCTTCGGGGAGTTCAAGTACCATATAACAATAGATCCAGAGGTAAAACCCGTCATCCATGCTCCAAGAAAAATACCCATCGAGCTAAAAGAAAAATTATACACCGAACTAAAAGAAATGGAAGAGAAAGAAATAATCGCAAAGGTCACTGAACCCACAGACTGGGTAAACTCGATTGTGGTACGAGAAAAGCCGAACGGACGGCTCAGGATCTGTCTGGACCCTAAAGACTTAAACCAGGCAATAAAGCGGGACCAGTACCCCACACCAACATTAGAAGAAATCACACCAGCACTGGCAGGAGCCAAAGTCTTCTCCAAACTGGATACCAGAAATGGCTACTGGAACATAAAACTGGACGAAGAATCAACTAACCTGACGACTTTTAATACACCATTGGGGCGTTATAAATTCCTGCGGCTGCCATTCGGGTTGAAAGCCAGCCAAGACATCTTCCAACAAAAGATCGATGAAACATACAAAGGCTGTGAGGGAGCCATTGGAATTGCTGATGACATCCAAGTTTATGGAACAAATGAAAGAGACCACGACGTGCACTTGCACGAGGCCATGGAGCGCACTAGAATGGCTGGCATCAAGCTGAACGCCGAAAAGTGCATCATTAAAAGTACGAAATGCAAATTTTTTGGCATGATCTACACACCGGAGGGTGTCAAGCCTTATCCCGAAAAGGTCGAGGCGATAGCAAAGATGAAACCACCAAACGACAAGAAGGAGCTGAGAAGCTACCTCGGTTTGGTCCAGTATATGAGCTCTTTCATCCCGAACATGTCAGACTACACAGCCAACCTAAGAGAATGACTAAAAGAAGACACCAAATACCAATGGTCAGAATCCCATGAGAGGAACTTCAAACACCTAAAGGAATTATTATGTAAAGAAACCAGCCTGTCTTATTACAATAGAAAAAAACCTGTCACCCTACAGGTAGATGCCTCTGCCAGGGGGCAAGGGGCAGCCCTCATGCAGGAAGGAAAACCAATAGCTTTCGCATCGAAGGCATTGACATCAGCAGAGACAAGATACGCAAACATCGAAAGAGAGCTATTGGCAGTAGTATACGGATGCGAAAAGTTCCACACCTACTTATACGGAAGAAAATTCAAGGTAGAGAGTGACCATCGTCCACTCGAACAAATTTACAAGAAAAACCTAAGCAAGGCCCCAGCAAGACTGCAAAGGTTACTCTTAAGACTCCAAAGTTATGACTTCGAATTAAAATACCGGCCAGGAAAAGAAATGGCACTGGCAGATGCATTGTCTCAATTGTCACCACACGAAAAACACGAGATGAAGGGCCTGACAGTAAAAATACACCACCTCGTAAATGTTACTCCCACAAAGCTTAGCCAAATTCAAGAGGAGACTGGTAAAGAAGAGGAGTTGCTACTACTCATGCAACAGGTAATACAGGGGTGGCCGGAGAAGATCCAGCAGGTCCAAAACCAAATCCGACAGTACTGGACAATCAGAGACAACATCTCGGCGGAGGGCGGTGTTCTCCTTGCTGGCTCAAGAATCATAATACCAAAAACGATGCAAACGGAACTTCTCCACTTAATACACCAAGGCCATATGGGGATGGAGAAATGTAAACTAAGAGCCAGATCAGCTGTGTACTGGATAGGCATGTACAAAAGCGTAGAACAAATGGTCTCCACATGCTGCATAAGCCAGAAAGACCGAAACACACAGCAGAAGGAGGAGATGATTCAAATGGAAGTACCCCCGAGACCATGGCACACGGTCAGAACAGATCTGTTCCTGTGCAACCAGGAGTGGTACATCATAGTAGCAGACTTTCCTTTTGTCAGAAGGATAAATGACATGAGAGCCACAACAATCACAAAAATTGTGAAAAACTTATTCGCAGAACAGGGCATCCCAGAGAAGGTCATCTGCGACAATGGGACACAATTCACCTCCAGTGAATTCAGAGCACTGGCTGGAAAATACGGATTTAAAATAATTACCTCATCCCCACATTACCCAAGGGGACACGGATTTATCGAAAGACAGATCCAAACAGCCAAAAGAGCTCTCATTAAAAGCAAGGAGATGGGAGAAGAACAAGACTCGAAATCACCAGCAGAACTACTAAACGGTAGAAAATACAAAACAACTCTACCAGCAAAGATATATCCTCCCCAGGACCAAGAGGACATTCGGCAGAAGCTGATGGAAACACAAGCTACGGGGAGCACACACTATAACAAGCATGCAAAACCACTACCGGAGCTGCTAAATGGACAATCAGTGCATATACAAGATCCGTTGTTGAGAACATGGAGTCCAGCCAAGGTTATTGGAAAAGCTGATACTCCAAGATCTTACTTGGTAGAGACAGAACCTGGAAACCAATACAGGCGAAACAGGATCCATATCAGACCCTCACCTGAAGCTGTCAAACAGCGGACAACATTAACAGCAGTTACGGTACCAGACACGGAAAACAATACAACGCCAGAAACAAAAACCTCAAATACAACTGCAAACATGCACTCTCCAGAGCCAAACACAACAGCACCGGCAACAAGAAATGAACACACCAAAACACCGCAGAAAGGAATAGTTACAGCCAAGTCCACAAGATGGAGGAGTAACATACAACCACCTGAGCGGTATCGCGAATAATTATAAAGGCAATTATAATTCGCACAGAACAGTAAAACAACAGTAAAACAACATGGACAAATATCTGTATATAAATTGAGCAAAGAAAGCTCACGTTCTGTATTTTGTTAACGTTATTCAACTGGAATCATTGTAAAATAGAAAAATTGATGTAATTAGTTTTGTTGGGAAAGAGGGATGTTACATAGTTATGTTGGGACTATATTGTACAAGTGTACTAACACTCAAATCAAGTGTAGCAGCACTACAATGCTGGGAAAGTAGTGCGCAGGCGCCACACAGTGGCACTTGGAAATATCACCCCGCACCATGTGGCAGGCATCCATTACAACACAAATAAAACAGTAGTTTATAATTACAAACTACCGAGCCCAGAAGCGTCTTTACAAAGCACTACGAGCGCAAGAAGACATAACAGCCTCAATTTTCTAATCTAAAAGTTGGATCTGTCACTGGGAGCAGACCAACCAGATGGCCTTTTCCACAGATCTTTTATGATCCTTGCTCTCAGTCCATTTGACTGCTGCGTCCATGGGATGGTCAGCGCGCAACAGACTGGTCACCCATTTCTTGGTGATATTCACCTTCTCAAACACATAAGAGGAAATCCTCTCTTCAATCTTATTTCTTTCCTCAAAAACAGTGTCCACTGCATCACATCCCTTTTTCCAAGGTCCTGCCATGGTTGGCATTTCTGTAGGGGGTGGAGTTTGGGGTCAACTTCGCCTCTGACTTATGAGCGGTTCAAATTGCTCCCACTCCCTTGGTTCTAGACCTTGGACTTATTTGGGGGTTATAATGAAATTGCAGCAGACAACTGAATTTTGGTGAAAGAACTTTGATCTTTATTTGAGAAACAAAATACACAACACAATAATCTTAACACTCTAAATTGGGGGAACACTTCGGAATGTACGAGGGAAAATAACAATAGACAGACTACTTCACCCCTCCCAATCCCACTTCACTAGCTAAGTTGGGCTCCAGAGGACCAGGGATAATGCTCACCAAAACGACTTCTTTTGACAATTGTAGAGGTTCACGATTTCGGGGTTCTCTAGATGTGGCAGTTGGGGCCTGCCGTACCCCAGACGCGGTAGAGGACTTCACCTGCATTGCTGGTCAGGCTTTGCATGTCTGCTGATGCGGTCGGGTGCGTATTGGATCTATCAGGTGAGTACCCAATTTCTTTTGGTTAGAAGTAGGGTTTAGAGTCTTTTCAGTAAAATCTTACCCAGGGGTAAGTCAGGATAGTTTGTAGAGTGGAAAAAAAACTTGCTGATCTTCGGTTTCTTCCAAGTTGGTTTCTTGTTGGTCGCGGTGGCCCAATATTACCCGGTTGCTGGTAATATTTTTGGTTGTTTGTTTCGTGGGGCCCTGGTCTGCCGCGATGGTGTGTTACTTCTTTGAGAGGGAGAACTGCTTCGAGATGGTCTTCTTGATCCTGATGTTGTTGGAGCTCTTCTGTGTCGACGAATCTTCTTACTCGAACTTGAACTTGAACTAACTTCCTCTTGGACTGCTTTCTTGAGCTCTCTTCTGTGAGAAACAGGCCTTTAATTATACTGATTGAGGCCTGCTAATCTGCGTGCCAAATCAGTTCTGGCTTATTGTTAGTTTTGGCAGGCTCGTTAATTTTGATTGGTTTGAATTGTTTAATTGGTTTCGGGATGGTCCCATCGATCTTAAGTTGTTTTAAGAACGTGTGAAGTGGTTTTGGGATGGTCCCATCGATTGTTTAACCTCTTGTTTAATTGCAGTAAAGTTGTCTTTTCCTGTGGGGGTGTAAGGGGTTTTAGATCGCAGAGGTTTCTCTCTCTAGAGACCTCTCTCTCTTGCACAGTAAAACTGTGAGTGGTTCGACCCACTCGCCCCTTAGATTCTATACTCTGGACTTTGGGGCAGGAGCTACAATGTAGAGAAAACTCTTATAGACCAAGTTTGATGAAACGAAATGGAATTTTATTGCATAATGTAAAACAAATCAAAATGCAAGCAAATAAGAGGGTACATGGGAGGGGAAAACACAAACAAATCATAACGACACAGTACTAACTAAGGCAAATACAGGCATATTATACTCTACAAAGATCATCATGAAATAGGGAAACACACGGAACATCGAGGGACAACAACTCATGTTAATTATACCCTTAAATGTCCACCCCCTTAAACCTATCTAGATCCGATTATGAAGGGCCAGAAACATACTCACCAATCCAACTAGGAAGTGTAAGGTTTTGAAACAGGTCTGTGTTTGATCCTTTCAGGCGTCCCGTCTCTACCTGGTTGGTGGAGCCCCAGCGAGCTGCGCCTCACCTCTCTCCTGAGGTGGGGGTCGGGGACGGCTGGACACCAGCTGGTCTGGATGTCGGCGGGGTCGGGGATCGTTTGCTCGACCCCAGTCAGAGGAGCCTTGGGCTGGCCACCATCATTTCTTCTGTCGGTTTTAATTGTCTCTTCTCCCGAGTCGGAGTGGGTCGATGGCCTCCTGTTTCGTCAACGGCCCGGGGTTGGTCGATGATCTCCCGATGTTTTACCCCGGGGCGGGACGCCAGCTCGAACCATCTTCTTCTCCTTCTTCTAGCGATGATGCTACCGATACAATGGTAGCACCACGATGGCTTCCCTCGATGGCTTCTTTCCACGATGGCCACTCCGTCTATGGCTTCCTCCGTTCTCTTTCTACCTGTGGGTTCCCAGATATACTTCTCATCAGAAGCCCTTATCTCGCGCCAAATCAGGTTAGTCTTTTGTTTTAATTTTGGGGGGCTGGGAGCACAACGGGGTAGTTATTATATTTTAAACTGTGCTTGGATGGCCGGTAATGGGCCATCTCTGATCTGGAATGACCTTCATTGTTTTTAATGCCCTGGTAATGTCCTTAATGGGTCCTTGATGCTCTTCTCATGAATATGAAACTGTTCCCTTTTGTCTATTTAACATTGAGATGGCCTTTATCTACAGGCCGATCTTGACTGGATCTGCATCCAATCTATATGTATATGTGGGTGTCTGGTTTTGTTCTCTCAGAAACGGCTGCCAGAACTTACTGTGGGCTGAATCCACAAAGCTGTCTGAGGACTGCAGGAACCATTTTAAAGTGTCCCAATAAGTTGGTCACGGGGTCTGGATGCCATTTTGAATGCGCCTTTTTCCTAGGCTTCTTTTAAAACAGTCTTTAAAATCATGGCCTCTTCTGCCATTCGACCCTTTATAATATAAAGTTCAATTTTGCGAATCCTACAGGGGCCAAGGTTCTTTTGTTGGTTGGTGGCATGTTTTGCATTATGCAAGGCTTTGGATGGTTCTGTAATTTTGGCGGGAACTGCTTTTCCGTTGGTCTATTGTCAGTATGTAAAATGACTGAGACAGTCTAGATAGTCCCCAGACAGCTCAGTTAATGCCAATACCCAAAACTGCCCATTTACAGAGGCCAATCCCAAATCTTTTGTTGAGCCTTTTTCCTTCCACAGGCTCGAACATGCTTTTTAAAATAAAACCAAAATCCTGGGGTCTTTGATTTTAAATCTCCCTTAGGCCCAATATTCTTATACCATTCTGACATGGTTTATTAGCAGTCCAAAAATCCCTTCTTTAGGGTAATCTTCTTGGTTTTGGTGGATCTGCTGAATTTGAAGAATCTTACACTGTCTCTCTAACTCTCTTTCTCTGTCTCACTCAGTCTCCCTCACTCGCTCTCTGTCTCTCTCTCTATCTCCCTCTCTCTGTCTGTCTTTCTCTCTGTCTCTCTCCATCTCTGTCTGTCTGTTTCTCTCTCCCTCCCTCTCTCTCCCTGTCTCTATCTCTCTCTGTCTCTCTCTCTGCCTCTCTTGCTCTCCCTCTCTCTACCTCTCTCACACTCGCTCCCTATCTCTATCTCTCTTCATCTCTGTCCCTCTCTCTGTCTCACTCTGTCTCTCCCTCTATCTCACTCTGTCTCCTTCTCTCTGTCCCTCCCTCTCTCTCTGTCTCACTCTGACTCTCCCTCTTTCTCTCTCTCTCTCCCTCTCTCTATCTCTCCCCATTTCCCCCTCTTTCTGTCTCCGTCTCTTTCTGTCACTGTCTCTCTTGCTATCTCTCCCTCTCTCTCCGACTCTCTCTCCAACTCTCTCTCTGTCTCTCTCTCTCTCACTCTCTCTTCCCTCTCTCTGTCTCTCTGCCTCTCGCTGTCTCTCCGTCTCTCTCTATCTCTCTATCTCTTTCAGTCTCTCTCCCTCTCTCTAACTCTCTCACACTCACTCCCTCTCTCTATCTCTCTCACACTCACTCTGTCTCCCTCTCTCTCTGTCTCTCTGTCGCTGACTCTCTGTCCCCCTCTCTCTCTGTCTTTGCTCTCTCTGTCTCTGCCTCTATCTCTCTGTCTCTCTGCCTGTCTCTATCTGACACTCCCTCCCTGTTTCTCTCTCTGTCCCACTGTCTCTCACCCTGTCTCTCTCTGTCTCACTCTGCATCTCACTTTCTCTGTCTCCCTATCTCTTGGACTCGCTCCCTCTCTCTCTGTCTCCCTCTTGCGGTCTCTCTCTCTCTCTCTCTGTCTCTCTCTCTCTGCTTTTCTGTCCCTCTCTCTCTCTCCCTCACTCACTCTCTCTCCCTCTCTCTATCTCTCACACTCGCTCCCTCGCTCTATCTCTCTCCAGCTCTGTCCCTCTCTCTGTCTCTCTTTATCTCTCTCACTCTTTCTCTGCCTCACTCTTACACCCTCTCCCTCTCTCTCTCTCTGTCTCTCCCCCTCCCCCCTCTCTGTCTCCATCTCTCTCTGTCACTTTCTCGCTCCCTCTCTGTCCCTGTCCCTCTCTCTCTGACTCTCTCTCTGTCTCTCTTGCTCTCTTTGTCTCTCTGTCTCTCTGTATCTCTCTATCTCTCTCACTCTCTGTTGTGTCAGTACCTTTTTTACCTAGACACAATTAGAACTCAGAACTCAGAGATTCAAACATGAAGTGCTTTATTCGAAGGAAAAGGGAAGTTCTGGAGAGTTCCGAACAAAGAGAGCTAAACTTAACCAAGAGAACACCCAACCATTTATCTGCTGTGACAGCGCCACCACAGGTGGGAGGAGAACACACAATACATAACATATTCCTCCCCTCTTAAATGGAAGGTCCACATTATTCCTCAACAGGTAAGTTACTTTCAATGCACTCAACTAACCTAGGGTAGAGGTAGACTGCCTCAACCCCTGAATTTACCCTGGGGTTTATTCTGCCCCAGTCTTGTGGGTAAGTCAATAAGCCTACAGATCCAGGCGTCTTGGAGGCCGCCGCTCTCTGACAGGATACCGGCGGTCATCGCTGGCTTCCACAGCAGTAGGCATTGACACAGGCCTAGATGGAGAAGGTGCCTGTGTCAGTCGAAAGTCAGGAGTTTGCACAGGCGGAACAGTCTCTTTGACTTCCTGTGTTGGAGAAGAGCACTGTGGCAAAGGATGCTGGTTTGCGGTATCATCCGGAAACAGTTCAGGCCAACCAGCCTTTGGAGCCTCTGTGGCTATCTCTGCTCCTAGCAACAGTTGATCTGTGTGTCTTCTCCAGACGACGTCCTCAGCAGTCTCAACCGTGTAAGACACAGGGCCTGTCTGCACGATCACCGTAGCAGGAACCCATTTCGGTCCAGTGTTGTAGTTTCGAGCTAGGACGTGCTCTCCCGGATGAAACCGTCTCTCCTTGGCTCTTTTCTCTCTCTTTTCAACTTGAGCTTGTTGTTGATGATGGACAACCTGCTCTGCCCTTGGAGGTTTGAGTAAGTCAAAATTTGTCCACAACTGCCTCTTCATCATGAGCGAAGCAGGGGAAGTTTTGGTTGTGGCATGCGGCTCGTTCCTGTAGGACAACAGGAAGCTGTTCAGACGTTGTTTTATTGAACCCTGACCTTGCAATGCCTTCAAGGCGTGCTTCAAAGTTTGCACGAACCTCTCTACCTGGCCGTTAGTAGAGGGATGATAGGGCGCAGACCTGATGTTTTGGACACCATTCACATGCAGGAAGGTTGCAAACTCCTGTGATACAAATTGTGGACCATTGTCACTTACCAGTTGTTCCGGTGAGCCATAACGGCTGAACATCTCACCAAGTTTCTCAATTGTTTTCTCTGCCGTGGTAGACCTCATCACAGCGACCTCCGGCCACTTGCTACGAGCGTCCACAACCACCATAAACACCTGCTCTTCGAAAGGACCGGCGAAGTCCACATGCACTCGCTGCCACACTTCTGCAGGCCAATCCCAGGGGTGTAGGGTTGCCAGCTGTGGAACATTCCGGACCCTTTGCCATGGGGATCATGCTTTGGCTTTCTCCTCAATATTCCCATCGAGACCTGGCCACCAGAAGTAGCTTCTTGCCATTTCCTTCATCCGAACCATCCCACTGTGGCCTGTATGAAGTTGTTGCAGTATAGGTTCCCTCAGAGGTGGCGGAATGATGACACGGCGTCCCCAAAGAAGACAACCTACCTGGACGGAGAGCTCATTTCTTTTTGAAACTTAAGGTTTCAAACTAGGAGAATCTCCTATAGCTCTCCCTCGAATGACATCATCCATTACCTCAGACAGGACTGGATCGTTGCGGGTGTACCTTCGCACCTGAACTGCAGTGACAGGAGCTCCCTCCACTTGTCTAAAGTAGAAGATGTCTATCTGATGCGGCTCTGGGGGAGTAACAGGCAAGGGTAGCCTCGAGAGACCGTCTGCGTTGCCGTGTAAGTCTGATTTGCGATATTTGATGTCGTATGTGTGTCCTGACAACAGTAAAGCCCACCTTTGCATCCTGCTTGCAGCGAGAGACGGAATTCCGGTGTGGGGCCCGAAGATTGAAGTCAATGGACGGTGGTCCGTCAGGAGTGTGAACCTTCTCCCAAACAGGTACTGATGAAATTTTCGAATTCCAAAAACGATTCCCAAGGCCTTGCGCTCGATCTGCGCATAGTTACTCTCGGCCTTGTTCAAGGTGCATGATGCGAAGGCGATAGGTTTCTCTTCACCCGAAGGCATGATGTGGGATATGACTGCTCCCACAACATATGGTGATGCATCACATGCTAGCTGCACGGTTAGCTTTGGGTCGAAGTGTGTCAGGACCTCCGATTTCAGCAATGCTTTCTTTGCTTGGGCGAAAGCTTCATTGCACAGTTCAGTCCATTTCCATGTTTTGCCTTGACATAGCAACTGATGTAACGGCTTCAGCAATGTTGCTAATTCTGGAATAAACTTCCCATAGTAGTTAAGTAGCCCCAGAAATGAACATAACTGGCTCACATTCTGGGGTGCTGGGGCCTCCACGATAGCCTTGACATTTGACGGCACCTTATGCAGGCCAGTAGCGTCAATCACATGCCCCAGGTACTCAACTGAAGACTGAAAGAATTCACATTTGTTTTTACGAACTCTGAGTCCGTACTCTTTCAGTCGTTGTAGTGTCGCATCCAAGTTCAGAAGATGATCCTCCTCATTTGTCCCAGTGACAAGCATGTCATCCAGGTAGCACTGGACTCCTGGCAGTCCACTCAAAATCTGATCCATTGCCCTTTGGAATAGAGCAGGGGCCGACGTAATTCCAAACGGAAGGCGGCAGTACCTGTATAGCCCCTTGTGTGTCACAATTGTCAGCAGCTCCTTTGATTTGTCATCGACATGCATTTGTCGATAAGCCTGGCATAAGTCTATTTTGCTGAACTTTTGCCCTCCGGCCAGCCCCGTAAAAAGATCATCAATGAGGGGAAGAGGGTACTGTTCCGCAGACAGCACCAGGTTAATAGTCACTTTAAAATCCCCGCAGATTCGAGCAGATCCATCCTTTTTCAGGACAGGAGGAATGGGTGTGGCTCATTTGCTCACGCTCGCAGGCTCCATGACTCCATTCTCGACTAAGGCCTCCAAGTTAGGCTCAACTTTTGGCCTAATTGCATAGGGTACAGGTCGGGCTTTGTGAAACTTCAGCTTGCTGTCAGGTTTAATGTCCGGTCTCACGCTGATCTTTTTCATGCTCCCAAGTTCCCCATTGAAGAGTTCTGCATGTTTGTTTAACACTGCAGTCAGACCTGACTCCCCTTTTGACATCATGCGGACTGCAGGCCAGTCCAGTGTGATTTTTTCTAGCCACGCACACCCCAGTAGCAATGGGTAATTTCCCTTTACAACATATAGTGGCAGTTCAATTTAACTATCACCTCAATGGCGCCTCTCATGGCCACAGGTTCGCCGGTATACGTCTTTAGCACAATGTTGGTTGGCTGAAAGGTAAGATGCTTTAGCATTTTGTTGTAGACAGTGTCTGAAACAAGGGACACAGCCGCGCCTGTGTCCACCTCCATCCGCACTGATTGTCCCTCCACCAGTGGTGACACCCAGTAGCCATTTGAACCACCTGCAGCTCTTCGTCCTCAGAGGTGTCGCTCCCCTCTGTTTTGCTTGTTCCATCATACTGCACTGAATGAACACTCTTTTTCCTCTCTTGTCCAAATACAGACATTTTGCTTCCATGCTTCCCAGATCTGTCTGTTCTTTTTTTACCTCTACAGGCGCGTTCAATGTGACCCTTTTTGCCACAATTTCGCATTCCAGCTCCGTACACCAGCAGTCATTAGCGTGATGGCTCGTTTTCCCACAACGGTAACATGTGCCGTTCCACGCACCTTTAGGCTCAGACAACACCTTGTGAACTCTCCCTGTTGAACTCAACTGGTGGGCCTCCTTTTCCGCCATCTCCATGGAGACACTAACTTCAATGGCCTTTTCAAGAGTAAGGTTGTCGTCAGTAAGAAGGCGCTTCTGTGTGGCTGCACTTTGCTCCCACTCTATCTCTCTCCCTCTCTGAATCTCTCGCTCTGCCTCTGTCTTCCCTCTTTCTGTCTCTTTCCCTCTCTCTGTCTCTCCGTCTCTCCGTCTCTCTATCTCTCTATCTCTCTCCCTCTCTCCCTCTCTCTCTCTCTCTCCCTCTCTCTCTCTCTCTCTGTATCTCTCTCTGCCTTTCTCTCTGCCTCTCTCTCTATCTCTCTCACTCTTTCTCTGTCTCTCTCTCTTTCTGTTTCACTCTTTCTCTCTCACTATCTATCCTCTCTCTGAATCTCTCTCTCTCTCTCTCTCACTCTCTGTCTCTCTGCCTCTCTCCATCTGTCTCTCTCTCCCTGTCTCTCTCTCTCTGCCCACACTCTCTCAATCTGTCTCTCTGTCTCACTCTGCATCTCACTCTCTCTGTCTCAATCTCTCTGTCTCTCTCCCACTCCCCCTCTCGCTCTCTTTCTGTCTCTCTCTCTCTCTCCATCTCTCTCCCTCTCCCTCTCTGCCTCTCTCTTTGTCTCCCTATCTCTCTGTCCCTCTCTCTCTATCCCTCTCTCTGTCCCTCTCTCTACCTTTCTCTTTGTCTCTCTCGCTCTCACTCCCTCTCTCTCTCTGTCCCTCTCTCAATCTCTACCTCTCTCTTTGTCTCTCTCTCTCACTCCCTCTCTCTCTGTCCCTCTCTCACTCTCCCCCTCTCTCTTTGTCTCCCTCTCTCTCTGTCCCTCTCTCTCTGTCTCCCTCTCTGACTCACTCTCTCTCCCCCTCCCTCTCTCACTCACTCCCAGAGAAATGTGCAAATAATAGGGTAATAATAGTGGGGGATTTCAACTTCCCCAATATTAACTGGGATAGTCAGAGTGTGAAAGGCTTAGAGGGTGCAGAATTCTTAAAGTGCATCCAGGAGAGCTTTTTGAGCCAGCATGTAGAAAGTCCTGCAAGAGAGGGGGCGGTACTGGATCTAATTCTAGGGAATGTGGTCGGGCAAGTGGTAGAAGTGCTAGTAGGTGAGCACTTTGGTGACAGTGACCATAATTCGGTGAGATTTAAGGTAGTCATGGAAAAGGACAGAGATGGACCGGAAATAAAGGTTCTAAATTGGGGGACGGACGATTTTACTATGATAAGGCAGGATCTGGCCAAAGTGGACTGGGATCAGCTACTTGTAGGAAAATCCACATCGGAGCAATGGGAGTCTTTCAGAAAGGAAATTGAGAGAGTACAATGGCAACATGTTCCCGTAAAGGTCAAGGGTGGGACCAACAAACCCAGGGAACCTTGGATGTCAAGGGATATACGAGAATGGATTAGGAAAAAAAGGGGGGCTTTTGGCAGATACAAGGGACTAAAGACAGAGGAAGCCCTAGAGGAGTATAAAAAGTGCAGGGGGATACTTAAAAAAGAAATTAGGAGAGCGAGAAGGGCCATGAAATAACACTGGTGAGCAAAATAAAGGAAAATCCTACGGTGTTTTATAAGTATATTAAGGGCAAGAGGATAACTAGGGAAAGAGTAGGGCCCATTTGGGACCAAAGTGGCAATCTGTGTGTGGAGCCAGAAGATGTAGGTGGGGTTTTAAATGAATTCTTTGCATCTGTGTTCACTATGAGAGAGAGAGAGAGATTTGCAGAGAGACAAAGAGAGAAAGAGAGACTTCTGCTTTGAGTCAACACTGCCTGAGGTAGTTTTGGCTTCTGACCATAACTTTGCAGGTACTTTGCTTTTTGAACTTCATAACTTTGATTGGCCAGACACTATGGGGGCTGCAATGAATGGGAATGTCGTCCTTCTCCATCACATTCGGAGGGCACAGAGACGCAGAGAGAGAGTGGCAATCATGGCCAGATGGAGGAGGGCCAACAGGCCTCGGTACAGGAGACCTTACCCTCCCAGGGTTTTTCGCCAACAGTTCTCCTACATTAATATGTCTGAGGAGCAGTGTTTGTGAAGGCTGCGATTCAGCAAGGAGGTGGTCACTGAGCTCTACCACCTGCTTCAGCCAGATCTGCAGCCTCAACTGAGGAGCAGGACATCTCTGTCAGTGGCAGTGAAGATAACAGTGGCTGTCAACTTCTATGCCACCGGCTCATTTCAATCAGCTACTGGGGCATCGCCAATATCTCCAGTTCACGGTGCATTGCTGCATCCGTCAGGTAACAAATGCCCTCTTTAAAAGGAGACAAGAGTACATCTCTTTCCCCATGGCCCCGGACAAGCAGCAAGAACACGCAATGGGCTTTGCGATGATAGCGGGCTTCCTCATGGTGCAGGGCACCATTGACTGCATGCATGTGGCTTTGCGGGTGCCGCAAGAGAATGGCGAGGATTTCTGCAACTGAACGGCTTCCATTCCTTAAATGTCCAGTTGGTCAGTGACCACAGACAGCTGATACTCACTGTCAATGCCCACTTTCCAGGCAGCAGCCACGATGCCTTCATCCTACGCCAGACTTCTGTGGCAGACCTTTTCCAGGCACCGCATCACCCAGGAGGTTGGCTTCTCGGGGACAAGCGATATCCTCTGTACACCTGGCTGATGACACCGCTCCGTTCGCCCAGCACCCCTGCTGAGCTACGATACAACAAGAGCCATCAAGCTACCAGGAACATCGTTGAGCACACAACCGGCGTGCTCAAGCAACAGTTCCGCTGTCTGGACCATTCTGGAGGAGCCCTGCAGTACTCGGCTGAGCGATTCTCCCACTTCGTTGTTGTATGCTGCATGCTGCATAACCTGGCAATCCTCAGGACCCAGCCAATGCCAGCAGACATTGGAGCACCAGCAGAGGAGGAGGAGGAGGAGGAGGAAGATGAGGCGGATGATCATCAGCAGCACCAAGGCAGGAGGGAGGCACAAAGTGGAAGGGCCGTCCATCAATGGCTCATAGCAAGTCGCTTCTAGGCCCCCTCTGAGGGAATGGCTTCTGCCATTAAAACAACCTGAATGAAACCTTCCCGCAACCCCTAAGCCGGTCAAGGCAACAATGAGTGCAAAGACCAAACATGCACATTTTGAATACAGACGCTTCTTTATTTCACAAACTGTGTCTCATTTCCGCATGACAAAGTAATAGAATGAAACACAAAAAAAGCAGTCATTCACATAACTGGCTCTCACAACCTGGAGACAATGTCCAAAACACTAACAAAAATTTGACCACAAACCTCGGCCTTCAATAAAACAATGAAAGACATTTTGCCACACCTCCGACTTTTTGCCCTTCGAGGGTGATCTGCTTCCCTTGCAAAATTGCCCCCTGCCCACCCTGCAGCTCCTCCGTAATGGAACCCCAGTGGTTGGAGCAAGGCTGGGGGAAGGCTGCTGATATATTCACAATATACATTAATGATCTAGATAAGGGAACTAGATGTAATATCTCCAAGTTTGCAGACGACACAAAGCTGGGTGGGCATGTGTGCTGCGAGGAGGATACCGAGAAACTCCAGGATGATTTGGACAAGTTGGGTGATTGGGCAGAAGCGTGGCAAATGCAATATAACGTGGATAAATGCGAGGTTATCCACTTTGGTGGCAAAAACAGAAAGGCAGACTATTATCTGAATGGCAACAGATTGGGAGAAGGGGAAGTGCAACGAGACCTGGGTGTCCTTGTGCACCAGTCGCTGAAGGTAAGCATGCAGGTGCAGCAGGCAGTGAAGAAGGCAAATGGTATGTTGGCCTTCATAGCAAAAGGGTTTGAGTACAGGAGCAAGGATGGCCTGCTGCAGTTGTACAGGGCCTTGGTGAGACCACACCTTGAGTACTGTGTGCAGTTTTGGTCACCTTATCTGAGGAAGGATGTTCTTGCCATGGAAGGAGTTCAGCGAAGATTTACAAGGCTGATTCCTGGGATGGCAGGAATGACGTATGAGGAGAGATTGGGTCGATTAGGCTTATACTCGCTGGAGTTTAGAAGAATGAGAGGGGATTGTTACTCAGTGTTATATACAGGTGTGGTCACTGGCGGTACTGCAGTATACATGAGCTGTAAAACGTAGTTCCCCCCTTAAAAGGTATATACATTACAATTCCTCCCCTTTTAGATTAACAGTACCATAACACTCATTTCACAATTAAATATCAAACTAATTACAATTAACACTTTTAACATGCAACATTAGCTGAAAATAGTCTATTTATATATTCAGTCTTTGGGGAGGCTTCCTGATCCTTTCTGGATAGCGCCTTTCCCGAGTGTCTTGCTCTTGGTGCGGAGGCGATTCTGGCCCCCTGTCGTCGGTTGGTTCATCAGCTTCCGATGCTACTGTTTCTGGGGTAGATGCGACCTGTACGTCGGGTTCATCACCAGGTACATATGGGTGAGGCATGGAGTTGACTTGTTCCTGTGACTCTAGGATCTGGTCAGCATGGCATCTCACGATGCTCTCCCCAACGTCCACTGTGTACATTAGTGGGCCCTGCCGTGTGCATATCGTTCCTGGCTATCATTTTTCTGTTCGGTAGTCGCGGGCCAAGACTGGTTGCCCAACATTGATGCTCCTTGTTGGCTTCTCATGGATGTGCTGGAATTGTTACTCTCAACATCTCTTCGTACATTTGGTCTGAGCAAATCCAGGCGAGATCTCAACCTTCGGTTAAAGAACATCATGGCTGGGGCCTGGTTGGTGACTGCATGTGTCGCATTCCGGTAGGCGAACAGGAAATTGTCCGATCGCAAAATACTGCAGATGTTGGAAATCCGAAATAACAACAGAAAATGCTGGAAAAACTCAGCAGGTCAGGCAACATCCGTGGAGAGAAATTTGAGTTGACATTTCGGGTCGAACCCTTCTTCAAAACTGGAAAGAAAAGAAACTAGATCGAAGGCAGGGCTGCGATCGGACAAAAGAATAAAAGAAACAAAAGAAGTAAAAGAGATTAGAAGCTAGACGAGATGGTAATAGGCTGAGATTAGGTGTAAAGTGTACTGGCAGAGCAAAAGATAGCTGCCAGGTGTGAGAAACAAAAGGAAAGGGGGGGGGGTGGGGGGGAAAGGAGTGGAACAATTACAAGAGAAAATGAAATGGGGGCCGAGCTTATGATCTGAAATTGTTGAACTCGATATTGAGTCCGGAAGGCTGCACAGTGCCTAATCGGAAGATGAGGTGCTGTTCCTCGAGTTTACGTTGAGCTTCCGTGGAACAATACAAGAGGCCAAGGATGGTGAGGTCCGAGTGGGAATGGAGCGGTGAATTAAAATGACAGGCGACCGGAAGCTCGGGGTCACCCTTACGGACTGAACGGAGGTGTTCTGCGTTTGGTCTCCCCAATGTAGAGGAGACCGCATCGTGAGCAGCGAATACAGTATACTAGATTGCGAGAAGTACAAGTAAATCGCTGTTTCACCTGGAAGGGGTGTTTGGGGCCCTGGACAGTGGGAAGGGGGAGGTATAGGGGCAGGTGTTACATCTCCTCCGCTTGCACGGGAAGGTGCCAGGCGAAGGGGAAGGGCTGTTTGGGGTGATAGAGGAGTGGACTAGGGTGTCTCGGAGGGAGCGGTCCCTGCGGAATGCTGAAAGGGGAGGGGAGGGGAAGATACGTTTGGTGGTGGGATCACTTTGGAGGTAGCGGAAATGCCGGAGGATGATCCGTTGAATGTGGAGGCTGGTGGGGTGAAAGGTGAGGTCAAGGGGAACCCTATCGTGGTTCCGGGAGGGAGGGGCAGGGGTGAGGGCAGAAGTGCGGGAGATAGAACTGACACGGTCGAGGGCAGTGTCAGCCACGGTAGAGGGGAATCCTCGGTTGCGGAAAAAGGAAGACATGTCTGAAGCACTGGTGTGGAAGGTGGCATCGTCGGAGCAGATACGGCGGAGACGGAGAAACTGGGAGAATGGAATAGAGTCCTTACAGGAAGCGGGGTGGGAGGAAGTGTAGTCCAGGTAGCTGTGGGAGTCAGTGGGCTTGTAGTGAATATTGGTCGATAACCTATCCCCAGAGATGGAGACGGAGAAGTCGAGGAAGGGAAGGGAAGAGTCAGAGATGGACCATGTGAAGGTGAGGGAAGGGTGGAAATTGGAGGCAAAGTGAATGAAATTGTCAAGTTCGGGGCGAGAGCAGGAAACGGCACCGATACAGTCATCAATGTATCGGAAAAAGAGGTGAGGGAGGGGACCCGAGTAGGGCTGGAACAGAGATTGTTCCACATAGCCCACGAAAAGGCAGGCATAGCTAGGACCCATGCAGGTACCCATGGCAACACCTTTGATTTGGAGGAAATGAGTGGAGTTAAAGGAGAAGTTGTTCAATGTGAGAACAAGTTCAGCCAGGCGGAGGAGGGTCGTGGTGGATGGGGACTGGTCGGGCCTCTGTTCAAGGAAGAAGCGGGTGGGGGATGGAGGTGTAGAGGGATTGTACGTCCATGGTGAAAAGGAAGCGGTTGGGGCCAGGAAACTGGAAACTGTTAAAGTGGCGGAGGGCGTCCGAAGAGTCGCGGATGTAGGTGGGAAGAGACTGGACAAGGGGAGAAAAGATAGAGTCAAGATAGGAAGAGATAAGTTCCGTAGGGCAAGAACAGGCTGAAACGATGGGTCTACCAGGGCAGTCCTGTTTGTGGATCTTGGGAAGGAGGTAGAAGCGGGCTGTGCGGGGTTGGGGAACTATGAGGTTGGTGGCAGCAGGGGGAAGATCTCCAGAGGAGATGAGGTCAGTGACAGTCTTGGAAACGGTGGTTTGATGTTCGGTAGTGGGGTCATGGTCCAGGTGGAGGTAGGAGGAGGTGTCGGAGAGTTGGCGTTCACCTTCCGCTAGGTAGAGGTCGGTACGCCAAACAACAACAGCACCACCCTTGTCAGCGGGTTTAATGACAATGTCAGGGTTGGATCTAAGAGAATGGAGTGCTGCAAGTTCAGAGGGAGGTAGGTTGGAGTGAGTGAGGGGAGCAGAGAAATGGAGACGGCCGATGTCACGGCGGCAGCTAGCGATGAAAAGATCTAGAGAGCGTAAGAGGCCAGGGGGAGGGGTCCAGGTAGAACGGGAATTCTGCAAGCGGGAGAAAGGGTCAGTTGTGCGGGGGGAAGACTCCTGGCCAGAGAAGTGGGCACGGAGACGAAGGCGGCGGAAAAAGAGCTCAACATCGTGCCGAGCTCGAAATTCATTGAGATGGGGGCGTAAGGGGATGAAGCTCAGGCCTTTGCTGAGGACTGATCGTTCAGGGTCAGAGAGTGGAAGGTCAGAGGGGATAGTGAAAACGCGGCAGGGGGTGAGATTGGGAGAAGTGGGGTCAGAGGAAAGTGAAGGGGAAGAAGGTTCCGGAGGGGCGCTGGTGTCCAAGAGTTGATGAAGCTTGCGATCCTTGACATCGGAAAGGAAGAAGAAAAGTTTTTTGTTGAAGCGTCGGATGAGTCGAAGGATGAAATGGAACTGTGGACCCGGACAGCTTTGAGATAGAGTGCGCCGGTGTTGCTGAAGAGAGAAGTCGAGTGTGTTCATGTGGCGCCGCATGGCGTTCAGCGTGGATCTCAGGATGCGGCGAGAGCAGTAGTTCGAGGAACGATGAATATCTTGGAGATATTTGTAATCCTGGGTGGATCCGAAGCACGAAGGCTGGAAGTTTAGTTGGAATCCACGTGGAATAAGTCAGAACCGGAGACAGTTGCTGAGGAAAATGATATGGCTGTGAAACCGAGTCTTGGCAGATACCTGATCAAACACGAGAAGGGAAACTGAAAGTAATGAAGATGAGCAAGGTTGAAGAGCCAAACGGAGATCCCGTCGAAGAGAAGAGCAGAACTTCTTCAAGGTAGGCATTCCTAGAAGAGGTGTGGCAGTGAACCAAACACTAGTACGATAGCAAAATACTGCAGATGTTGGAAATCCAAAATAACAACAGAAAATGCTGGAAAAACTCAGCAGGTCAGGCAACATCCTTTTATATATATAGACTAGCTGGAGTGCCCGGCAGTGCCGAGGCTTTTTTGAGGGCATGTTGTTGTTGGAAGAGAGAGAGACAGAGCGACTGGGGGGAAGAGAGAGATCAACTGGGGGGAAGAGAGAGAGAGAGCGACTGGGGGGAAGAGAGAGAGCGAGCGACTGGGGGGAAGAGAGAGAGCGACTGGGGGGAAGAGAGAGAGCGACTGGGGGAAGAGAGAGAGCGACTGGGGGGGAAGAGAGAGCGCGACTGGGGGGGAAGAGAGAGAGCGACTGGGGGGGAAGAGAGAGCGACTGGGGGGGAAGAGAGAGAGCGACGGGGGGGGAAGAGAGAGAGCGACTGGGGGGGAAGAGAGAGAGCGACAGGGGGGAAGAGAGAGAGCGACGGGGGGAAGAGGGAGAGCGACGGGGGGAAGAGGGAGAGCGACTGGGGGGGAAGAGAGAGAGAGCGACTGGGGGGGAAGAGAGAGCGCGACTGGGGGGGAAGAGAGAGAGAGAGCGACTGGGGGGGGAGAGAGAGAGAGCGACTGGGGGGGAAGAGAGAGAGAGAGCGACGGGGGGAATAGAGAGAGAGAGCGACTGGGGGGGAAGAGAGAGAGAGAGCGATGGGGGGGAAGAGAGAGAGAGCGACTGGGGGGAAGAGAGAGAGAGAGCGACTGGGGGGGAAGAGCGAGAGAGAGCGACTGGGGGGGAAGAGAGAGAGAGAGCGACTGGGGGGGAAGAGAGAGAGAGCGACTGGGGGGAAGAGAGAGAGAGAGCGACTGGGGGGAAGAGAGAGAGAGCGACTGGGGGGAAGAGAGAGAGAGAGCGACTGGGGGGGAAGAGAGAGAGAGAGCGACTGGGGGGGAAGAGAGATAGCGACGGGGGGAAGAGAGAGAGCGATGGGGGGAAGAGAGAGCGACGGGGGGAAGAGAGAGAGCGACGGGGAGAAGAGAGAGAGAGAGAGGGAAGGAGAGAGGGAAGGAAAGAGAGAGGGGGAAGGAGAGCGAGAGAGGGAAGGAGAGCGAGAGAGGGAAGGAAACATAGAAACATAGAAGCAGGAGTAGGCCATTCGGCTCTTCGAGCCTGCTCCGCCATTCAACAAGATCATGGCTGATCATCCAAACCCTAGCACCCGGTCCCTACACCGACAGCCATCCCACCCAAGCCCTATCCCCGTAACCCCGTAACTCCACGTATTTAATCCCCCCTAACACTAAGGGCCAATTTTTTTATCATGGCCAATCAACCTAACCCGCACATCTTTGGACTGTGGGAGGAAACCGGAGCACCCGGAGAAAATCCACGCAAACACGAGGAGAATGTGCAAACTCCACACAGACAGTCACCCGAGGCCGGATTTGAACCCGGGTCCCTGGCGCTGTGAGGCAACAGTGCTAACCACTATGCCACTGTAGCGAGAGAGGGAAGGAGAGAGAGAGAGGGAAGGAGAGAGAGAGAGGGAAGGAGAGCGAGAGGGAAGGAGAGAGAGGGAAGGAGAGAGAGGGGGAAGGAGAGAGAGAGGGAAGGAGAGAGAGAGGGAAGGAGAGAGAGACGGAAAGCAAAGGAGGGAGAGAGGGAATGAGAGAGAGAGAGAGAGGGAGACAGAGACAGAGGGAGGGAGAGAGAGAGGCAGAGAGGGAAGGAGAGAAAGGGGAAAGGGCTGGGGGAGCAAGGGGTGGGGGAGCAAGGGGTGGGGGAGAAACGGGTGGGTGGGGGAGAAGGGTGGGGTGGGTGGGGGGGGAGAAGGGTGGGGTGGGTGGGGGAGAAAGGGGTGGGGTGGGATGGGAGTGACGGGTGGGGGGGTGGGGGAGAGAGGGGTGGGTGGGGGAGAAAGGGGTGGGTGGGGGTGAGGGGTGGGGGGGAAGGGGGGAAAGGGGGTGTGGAGGAGGGAAGGGGAGGTGGGAGGGGGGTGGGGGGAAGGGGGTGTGGGGAGGTGTCGGGGGGAAGGGGAGGTGGGGGATGTGGCGGGGGAAGGGGATGTGTGGGGGGGTGGGGGGTAAGGGGGGGGTGGGGGTGTGTGGGGGGGAACTGGGGGGAGAAGTGGGCGGTGGGGGGAAAGGGGGGGTGGGGGGGGAATGGGGGGTGGGGGGAAGGGGGGTGGGAGGGTGTTGGGGGAGGGGGTGTGTGGGGGAGGAAAGCGGGGGTGGGGGTGTGTGGGGCGGTGTGGTAAACCACTGTAGTTCACTGTGTTCACTTGTTGTTGTTGTTGTCGTTCACTCTTGTTTAACTGTTATGTCTGACTATGCCTCAGCTGACTCCGCCCTCGGCTACCGAGTATAAGGACGGCCGCATGGCAGCTCCAGGCATTCGGTCATCCACTAGAGGCATAGTCCTGATCTGTCTGAAGTGCAATTCAGTAGTTAATAAAAGCCTGTCGTTCTGAACTCTGCTCAGCCTCTCATTAGAATTGATAGCGCATCAATTTTATTAACTACTGAAAAAAAAAAAATAATAATAATAACGATGCTGCAGATACTTAAGATCAAGTGCCTGGAACTCGACCCGCAAGAACCGGACTCGACTGCTAAGTTCTCGCACTGGCTGAACTGTTTTGAGTCCTTTCTGGCTGCATCCGGCGAGACCGTCGCCGCCGATGCCGACAAGCTCAGGGTGCTGAATTCTAAAGTAAACCACCGAGCTTTTGCCCTTATCCGGGATGCTACGAGCTACCAGGGGGCTATCGACATTTTGAAGGAGCAATACGCACGCCCGGTCAACTATGTTTACGCAAGACATCTCCTGGGGTCCCGCAAACAACAGCCCGGGGAACCCACAGAAGCATACATACGGGCGCTGAAGGAACTCGGCCGAGCCTGCGAATGCAAGCAAGTAACAGCCACGGAACATACGGAGGAGCTCATCCGTGACGCCCTCGTTGCGGGCCTCAGGTCCACTCACACACGGCAGCGACTGCTGGAAAGTAGCAAGCTCGACCTGAAGAAGGCGATTTCACTCACCCTTTCGTTGGACGTAGCCCACCGGAACATGGAGGCCTACTCCCCGGACCGCGCGGCCGCCTCTTGGATGCCACAGCCGCCGCCATCTTGGGACGCGGCGCCGCCACGGGCCCCGGCCTCAACTGCTGCAGCGATGTCCCGCCCGAGCCAGAAATGTTATTTCTGTGGCCAAACCAAACACCCCAGGGCGCGTTGCCCGGCGAAAAACGCGGTCTGCCCTGCCTGCGGTAAGAAGGGACACTACGCTGGCGTCTGCAGAAGTCAGAAGACCGCTACCTCCAGCAGCGCCGCGTGCGATTCGTGGGAGCGGCCATCTTGCCTTCCTCCAGCCTCGTGGGGATCGGGATCGTCATGGGCGCCGCCATTTTGTCCTTCTTCTCCGACGCCGCCATTTTGCCAACGGGCCCCGACTCACCCACCGCCGCCTCACCGGGGTTCTACAGCGACGCTCCCGACTCCACAGCGGCCTCCATTACGCTGGATCAATCCAGACCCCATCAGCTAGCCAGGTCCACGATGGACATCCAGGTAAATGGCCGCGCCACAACTTGCCTTTTTGATTCCGGGAGCACGGAGAGCTTCATACACCCTGATACGGTACGGCATTATTCCCTCTCGGTCCGGCCAACGCGCCATCGGATCTCCATGGCCTCAAAATCTCACTCAGCAGACGTCGGCGGCTACTGCGTAGTGACCCTCTCGGTGAAGGGCTCCGTTTATAAAAATGTAAAGCTATTTGTCCTGCCACATCTCTGCGCTGCCGTTCTGCTGGGGTTGGACTTTCATTGTCACTTTAAGAGCGTCACCTTGACATACGGTGGACCTCTTCCCCCGCTCACTGTCTGCAACCAGCAGTTTTTAAATTGCCCGCCGCGCCCCACCTGTAGTCTCTCCACCCTCAAAATCACACCCCCCCCCCCTGTTCGCCAACCTCACCCGCGACTGCAAGCCTATCGCCACAAAGAGCAGGCGATACAGCACTGGGGACAGATCCTTCATAAGATCTGAGGTGACGCGGCTCCTGAAAGAGGGGATTATTGAGGATAGTACCAGCCCCTGGCGAGCTCAGGTGGTAGTCGTTAAGACTGGCAACAAGCAGCGCCTAGTCATCGACTACAGCCAGACTATCAACAAGTACACCCAGTTGGACGCATACCCTCTCCCCCGCATAGCCGACATGGTTAATAAGATAGCGCAATATCGCGTTTTCTCGACCATTGACCTCAAGGCAGCATACCACCAAATCCCTATCCGCCCTGAGGACCGCCAGTACACAGCTTTCGAGGCAAACGGCCGTCTTTTTCACTTCCTCAGGGTTCCTTTCGGCGTCACCAACGGTGTCTCCGTCTTCCAGAGGGAGATGGACCGGATGGTCGACGAGAATGCGTTACAGGCCACGTTTCCCTACCTGGACAACGTGACCATCTGCGGCCATGACCTGCAGGACCATGACGCCAATCTTGATAAGTTCCTTCGCACGGCCCAACTCCTAAACCTCACGTACAACAAGGAAAAGTGCATATTCCGCACAGCCCGCCTCGCTATCCTTGGTTGCGTGGTGGAACACGGAGTCATCGGCCCTGACCCTGACCGGATGCGCCCATTGATGGAACTTCCCCTGCCCCACTGTCTCAAGGCCCTCAAAAGGTGCCTGGGCTTCTTTTCCTATTACGCCCAGTGGGTCCCTCATTATGCGGACAAAGCCCGTCCACTTATCAAGTCCACTTCCTTCCCCCTGACGGCGAAGGCCCGCTCAGCCTTTCACCGTATAAAAGACGACATTGCCAAGGCCACCATGCACTCGGTAGACGAGTCCATCCCCTTCCAGGTGGAGAGCGATGCATCCGACTTTGCCCTGGCCGCTACCCTTAACCAGGCGGGAAGACCCGTGGCCTTCTTTTCACGAACCCTCCAGGGCTCCGAACTCAGACACTCCTCTGTGGAAAAGGAGGCCCAGGCCATTGTGGAGGCGGTGCGCCACTGGCGGCACTACCTGGCTGGAAAACGATTTACCCTGCTTACTGACCAACGTTCAGTCGCTTTCATGTTCAACAACAAGCAGAGGGGCAAAATCAAAAATGACAAGATTTTGAGGTGGAGAATTGAACTTTCCACCTACAATTACGACATCTTGTACCGGCCCGGGAAACTCAACGAACCCTCAGATGCTCTATCACGAGGCACATGCGCCACCGCGCAGATCGATAGACTACGGGGCCTCCACAACGACCTCTGCCACCCGGGGGTCACCAGGTTCTTCCATTTCATTAAAGGCCGCAACCTGCCTTACTCCATCGAGGAGGTCAGGACCATGACCAGGAGCTGCCCAGTCTGTGCAGAGTGCAAGCCGCGCTTCTATACGCCTGACAGAGCAAACCTGATCAAGGCCACCCGCCCTTTTGAGCGCCTGAGTGTCGACTTTAAAGGGCCCCTCCCCTCCTCTGACCGTAATGTGTACTTCCTCAACATAGTTGATGAGTACTCCCATTTCCCTTTCGCCATCCCCTGCCCGGACACGACCACCGCTACGGTCATTAAATGCCTGCACAACCTCTTTGCTCTGTTTGGTTTTCCCAGCTATATTCATAGCGACCGGGGCTCGTCCTTCATGAGCGACGAACTCCGTCAGTACCTGCTCATGAGAGGCATTGCCTCAAGCCGGACCACCAGCTACAACCCCCGGGGGAACGGACAGGTTGAAAGAGAAAACGCGACGGTTTGGAAGGCGGCCCTCCTAGCCTTAAAATCTAGGGGCCTTCCGACCTCCCGTTGGCAGGATGTCCTACCTGATGCGCTCCACTCCATCCGGTCACTGCTGTGTACGGCCACCAACGCCACCCACCATGAGCGAATGTTCGTTTTTCCCCGGAGGTCCACATCCGGTACCTCACTACCACACTGGCTGACGTCCCCAGGGCCCGTCCTGCTGAGGAAGCATGTAAGGTCCCACAAAACGGCTCCCCTGGTAGAGAAGGTTCACCTCCTCCATGCCAACCCCCAGTACGCCTACGTGGCATACTCGGACGGGCGGGAGGATACAGTCTCCATTAGAGATCTGGCACCCTCGGGGTCCACTGACCCGTCACCATTGCCCTCCACCACGACCCCCTTCGACACGGCCCAAAATTCAGTAGACCAAATTCTCACCCCTATCCATTCCACCCCAGTTGACGGCATGCCGCGACCCCAGGACCAGCCGGAGTCCACTCGCCCACCCAACACCAAAGGGGACGATACACCGGTGCCCGACCCCGCTCAAGACGCGTCGTTGGAAGCTGTAACATCGCAACCGTCGCCACGAAGATCTCGACGGCAAACGAGGCCGCCCGACAGACTCGCCTACTCGAACTTTTGATACACTTCACCCCGCCGGACTTAATTTTAAACGAGGGGTGAATGTGGTAAACCACTGTAGTTCACTGTGTTCATTGTTGTTGTTGTTGTTGTTGTCGTTCATTCTTGTTTAACTGTTATGTCTGACTATGCCTCAGCTGACTCCGCCCTCGGCTACCGAGTATAAGGACGGCCGCATGGCAGCTCCAGGCATTCGGTCATCCACTAGAGGCATAGTCCTGATCTGTCTGAAGTGCAATTCAGTAGTTAATAAAAGCCTGTCGTTCTGAACTCTGCTCAGCCTCTCATTAGAATTGATAGCGCATCAGGCGGAAGGGTGGAAAGTGAGGGGGGAGAGGGAGGGGAGGGGGGGAAAGGGAGTTGGGGGAAAGGGAGGGGGGGGAGCCAGCAGACCCTCTCCCAGTGTTGGTCCCTGTCTGGGCCGGTGGCCTGGGATTGGAGTTGCGCTGCTGGCCGTTGGAGAAGCCTAGGCCTTGGGCCCCTGCACTGACATGGCAAGGGGTGGGGGAGCAAGGGGTGGGGGAGCAAGGGGTGGGGAAACATGAAAATTAACGTACTTATAAAACATTTTTGGTAAATCTTTCTATAACATACACTTTACAACCTCACCAATCTTTTTATTAAAAAAGGGGTCCTCACCTGTCAGTGTGTTGTATCACAAACAATGGCCGCTGCTTGCTTTTCAGTTGGAAAGATTAGGCCCCGCCCACACAGTGGATTGTCTGTCCCGGTCACCAGGACCCGATTGGGAGCACTGAAGCCCCACCCACTCTATGTTCCTGTACTAAGATGGCCGCGCATGCACTCTGTTACACGCTGAATCAAAATGCCGTTGTACTGAAACTTTTCGCCCTCCTTGACAAAGATGGCTGCCGTTAACCTGGGGCTGTCAGCAGAAGAAATTTCCTCAGCTGCAAACACAGGATCTTCAGATTATTATTCGGGGCTTGCGACCTACCCCAGTTGCTTATGAAGCCTCCCCACCTACTGACCCCGGGAATGGAGCTGAGGCAGCACACACTCTCCCCTCTGCCAGTGTTTATCTCTGCGCCGGGAGCTGCTTGCAGTTGGAGAAGCCTAGGCCCCGGGCCTGGAAAAACGGTGAAATGTAGGAAAATTATAGAGGTTAGAGAAAAGATTTACAAATTAATTAACTTTTTTTAAAGACAATTTGTGTTTTAAAAGCAACTTTTTTTTTGCTGGAAATGTAGATTTGAAAAGAAACACGCAGAAAGTGGGGAAAAAGAAATGAACAGTTTGGAATCAAGATGGCGGCCACTCACCTCGGTTCAGAATGATAAGGCCCACCCATACATGCACCGATTGGTCAACCGTCATGTCACCGCAGCGTAGGATTGGTCAATCATCCTGTCACTCGACTCTAGGAGGGCCCGCCCGCACACGCGACGAACCCGCCCCCGCCACGCAGCAATTGGTCGACCGTTGGGTCGCTCGACCGTACGATTGGTCGACCTCGACGTCACTCGATGCTAATGAGCGGATAATGAGCGGAATTTTGAACGTTTTTTGGATACCGCGGGCGCAATTTTTGTCCGGCCGAAACATAAATACGCTTATGACTGTTCTGGAATCGTAAGCTTTCTTTTGATGTAACGCACGTGTAGGTACGCTCTATAACTTTAGAGTGTATAGCCGGACAGACACACCGAAGCACAGACAGATAGATAGACAGACAGACAGACAGACAGATCAATCCTTTTTATATATATAGATAGATAGTTAAGGACCATGAGGAAAGAGCAGAGGAATGGGACTAATTGAGTAACTCTTTCAAAGAGCCGGCATTGACACAATAGTCCAAATGGGCTCTTTCTGTGCTGTAAGATTCTACGATAAGTCTCCGGTACCCACCCAAGTGACTTTTCTTCACACATGGCCCCAGACAGGTAGTGTCAGCAAGCTGTTCAACTGTGGGAAGCATCACAGCAAAGCCTGAGCCTCATCCATATCCACATGTGTACTGTCCAGCAAGAGCCATTGGATAGCGATCAGGAGCGTGAACGCTGGCTGATTTTTCCCATCCCTACTCCAAGAACACGAAGTAATGTCCCTATTGTTGACTCAACTGGAATAAGCTAACGCTGCACATAATAGAGATGGAACTGGGATTTCCTGGTCAGTGTGACTCAGTGTCACACGCAACAGTGCATTTACTGACTTAACCATTCTGCTTTCTACGTTCTGCTTTGTACATTTAATTGAGGTTATATTGTACTCTTGGCCATCAGAAAGCTGCTTCAAAAGTAATTTTGTTCAAGCTGTTCTGATTAAATTTTTCTCACAAGGTTCTCGGTGAATCTTTGTGCCTTTCAAAAGATTTCAGTGCAGAGGACTGGAACATTTTTTTACTTTTGCATCTGCTATCAGCATCTTTCAGATGAGACGTTAAGCCAAGGCTCAGTCTGCCCGCTCAGGAGGATGTAAAAGATCCCATGGCGTTATTCAAAGAAATTAGGTGAGTTCTCCCAGTAGCCTGGCCAACATTCCTTCTTCAACAAACACCATTAGAAAAAACAGATTTACTGGTCCTGCATCTCGTTGTTGTATGTATGCAAATTGGCTTGCAAGTTTACGTACACAACTGTGACAACACTTCAAAATTCCTTGGCCATGAAGCACTTTAGCACATCCTAAGGACATGAAAGATAAATGCAAGTTTTTCCTTCTTAGGTGTGTTTAAATCCCTCAATGGTCTGTAACCTCCTCCAGCTTGACAATCCCCTCCCCCAACTCTACCTTCCTCCAGCTCTGGCCCCTTGCACATCCTTCCTCCCATAGCCCCACCAGTGGCTGCCGTGCCTTTAGCCACCTATAGAAAAAAAAAGCAGCAGGAGTAGGCCATTCAGCTCTTCGAGCCTGCTCCGCCAGTCAATATGATCATGGCCGATCCTCTATCTCAATACCATATTCCCATTCTCTCCCCATATGTCCCACACTCTGGAATTCCCTCCCTAAACCCGTCTGCCTCTCTACCTCTCTCTCCTCCTTTAAGACCCACAACTTTGACCAAGCTTAAGGTCGCCCCTCCAAATAGTGACCATATTTTGATTGGGCCTCTGTGAAGGCTTTTAGGATGTAGAAGGCGCTAGATAAATGCAAGATGTCGTCATCATGGTTGTCGTCGACAGGTGTGGAAACAGGTTTGGTGCAGAGTAAAGATCCCTTGGCACTGCCCGAACAATGGGCCTTCACCTCAACCTCCTTCTGCACGAGAATGACATTTCCATTAGCCACACTAGCCATCCTTGTGGCCCTGTCTGGATCACATTCCTCCATACGTTAGAGCCACGTGCCCGTGATTTCCCATTATACTCTGCCTCGGAGTGCTGCTTCCAACCAGGAGCACGGATTCAGCCCTTTGCTATGTTAACATCACTGGAGCATCAGTGCGCAATTGCCCATAATTCAAAACTTCTCTGAGGGATCATTCAGTGCAATTCACATTAATCTAGAGAGATGCGTATTCTGCAGGAATGCTCCAACTGTCTTTGTCGCCAGCTTGCCGAGGTTCTCCTGCTGAGGCCGCTGCCTTTGTGTGCTGTGTGACATCGCCCAACTAGTTTGGAGCTGCAGTGAATCCAGTTTTCATCGTGCTCTGCCATGAGGTAAGTGATTGTTGCAACTGATGATGCTGAAGTGTCCTCCATGTCACATATGAGGTTAGCATCACAAGAGAGTGTGGCGATCACAGGCGGCTGATGACTTTCTTCAGCACCCACCCTTGCCCCTTCCAAACCCGCAAGAGATGACTCACCCGCTTCAGCGTGCCGTCGGGACTTTCCTTGGGGTTCCCTTGATTGGCCACTGTACCAAGCCCACTTCACCCATCACCGTCCCCCTCCACCCCCACCCACTGCGCTCACTGACCTATATTGGCTCCCGGTTCAGCAACGCCTCAAGTTCACTTGGTATTCAGTCTGCACTTATTCCTCAACCAACACCACCAAAAAACAGATGAGTTGGTCATTTATCTCATTTGCTGTTTGTGGGACCTCACTGTGTGTCAATTGGCTGCTACATCTTTCTACCTCATAACAGTGACTACACTTCAAAAGTAATGAATTGCCTGTGAATGCCTTTGGGATGTCCTGAGTTCGTGAAAGGGGCTAAATACAGTAAATTAAAGTTCTTTCTTGTTTCTTTCTTGATCACTCCATGAAAAATAACTTCCTGATATCAATTCTAAATTTGCCTTTTAGTAGTTGGAACCTTTGTTCCCCTGTTCCGTGCTCTTGGTTTAATTTGAAGTGATTTTCAGTGGTGATTGAACATGTTGAGTGTCGAGTCTCCTAAACGCCCTAGTTCTCTTTCAACTTTATCCTTAGCTAATTCAACACCATTCACTGAATATGTGTGTTACCCATTTATTCTTCAATATCTTACTTGTCCATGTTGAATTTATTCTGCCACTGTACCGCCCACTTTTATATATATATATTTATTTTTTTTTCAACTCATTTTGTATTTCCCAAGCTGTCTCCCCATAATCAACTGCCCCTCCCAGTTTGGTATCTGATGCAAATTTAATTGAGTTTCTGAGTCCTGTTCTTTGATGTAAATTAGAAACAGTAGTGGTCCCAACAATGATCCCTGGGGCACCCCACTCAGCACTTCCTCCCTCCCCCCCCCACCACCCCCACCCTACCTTCCAATGTAAAATAGCTGATCTGACAAGTACCCTCTGTTTTTAACCCTTCAGCCAATTTGCCAAGGCCTATCTTGAACCCCCACCCTATTGAGCTGAACTAGTAGCCATCCATGAGACGCTTTGTCAAATGCTTTTTGAAAGCCTAGGTATACCAAGTTGGATGGCTTTCCATGGTCCACTTGGCATATCATGTCACTTCCTCAAAAAAGTCAATATGATTGGTCAGGCAGGATCTTGCCCTTCTGAATCTAAGCTGAGTGTTGTCAATGAGATTATTATGGTGCAGATTGTCCTTAAGTTTATGCCTAAAAATCGATTCCATTATTTTACATGAGATTGAAGCAAGACTAAATTTATCGTTATCGGCTTTGAATATGGGCATCACATTGGCCTGCTTCTAATCTGTGGATATCTTCCCCTCAGTGGATAACACCCTTGTAATGACTGCCATTACAGATCTCCTCACCCAACTCTTAGTACTCACCCATATCACACCCAACCACGGCCAGAATGATGAACTGTTTAACCTGCTGGTTTTAGGATGTTGGCTCTCCGCAGCATACAGGGCAGTTCTTCCTGCACGCACGCTATTGAATCTAACCCGCAGGCCTTCATTCTGCTGTCTGCATTGCCTCTGCTTCCTCCCAGAGATAAGCCTGTACAGCTGCATTGCCTGACGGTGCAGCGCTGATACCAGTTCACTGCCTGTTTAGCTAGTTAAGCAGCATTCTTGCAAGATCTCTCGGATCAGCCATTCACTATTCTGGGAACACATGCCAAAATGCTGTGTTGTTGTTCCTTCACCATAAGACACCTGGGCTTTGTGAAAACACACAAGAGTAAAGTTGTAGCGTTCCTGCAAAACAAAATAGGCGTGAAGATTCCGCTCCGATTCCTGTCTCTGCAATTTCACATCCTAAATATCAAATTGCATGGACATGATTTGAAACTGCCCCAAATTTATTTAACAAAGGACTCTTGAGAGCTTGTCGAGGAATAGACTTTTATCCCATCATTGTGGGCTGAATCTCAGCCTCCTAAAGGTGAAGCAAGTGCACTAACCCATCATGTGATCTGTACTAAATTATGAGGGCAGGTTGCACAGACGAGGCTTGTATTTCCTTGAATATAAAAGATTAAGGGGTGAACTAATTGAGGTGTTTAAGGTGATTCAAGGATTTGATAGGGAAGATAGAGAGAAACTATTTCCTCTGGCGAGGGAGTCCAGAACAAGGGGGCATAACCTTAAAATTAGAGCCAGGCAGTTCAGTGGTGACATCAGGAATCAATTCTATACACAAAAGGCAGTAGAAATCTGAAACTCTCTCCCCTGAAAAGTGGTTGAGGCTGGTAGTCAATTGAAAATTTCAGACCTGAGATTGGTAGGTTTTTGTTAGGTAAGGGTATTAAGGTTTACATAACCAAGATGATTAAATGGAGTTAAGATACAGATCAGGCATGATCTAATTGAATGGCAGAACAGGCTCAAGGGGCTGAATGGCCGCCTCCTGTTCCTATGCTCCGATGTTAATCTAGCTGACTTCTCCTGAATTGTTTAGTACACTCATCGTTCTGCTCTCTTAAAGAGGGTATCATGTCACCAGTGACCCCTTTCAAAGAACGTGTCTTGACATCAGGGCCACAATTTAATTCATAAGTTGCATCATTAATATCCTTTCTAAAGAAGGCTGCTCACCAACTGCACCTAGATTATAAATCAGGTTAAATTCATTTTGATTAACACTATCAATCTGCTTCTTCTATTGCTGCAGATTTCTGTCTATGAAGTGAGGGTAAGTGACAAGATGATGGCATGAGGGAACTAAGTTGCTTGACAGCCTGATACACTGAAATATACATCAGTAAATACAGTCACTAATCTAGGGTGCATAGAGATCATATAAATTTCACTCTTAAGATCAGTAACGGCTCTCTCTGTTTCGAACTGTGGTCCCACGTTTCCTCAGGGTATATAGGAGACTTGGGGAGGGGATACCAGGGCAGGCTGGGGTTAGTGGGGGCATGGATAGTAAGGCAGGACATGTTTACACCAGGTTATTACCCTGTTTTCGGGGGAGGGGTGTTGCACGCTCCTTCTGCCTGGCCCCCTGTGCGGGTGAAATCACAGAAGGAGGCGGGACTGGCGGGATGGTACATTTCAGTGGCATCGTTACCCATTCAGCCTCTGATGTCCCCATGTAAGCGAAGCAGGGGAACAGTCCCCCTAACAGGGGGTGGAAATTGTGCCCATTACGTCTGAAGAGGCTGGTTTCCATACGGTAGCTGGTTGCGATGTGATTGGCTCCCCTAAGGAAAGTGAACTTGCAGGAAAAGGGCCAATTGCTTTCATCAGAGAGACACTTTGGCCATAGCTGAGCTGCTCGCACTTGGTCCGAGCAGAGGCATAACACGGCTATATCTAAACCCCCTACACATGGGGCAGCACGGTGGCATAGTGGTTAGCACTGTTGCCTCACAGCGCCAGGGACCCGGGTTCAAATCTGGCCTCGGGTGACTGTCTGTGTGGAGTTTGCACATTCTCCCCGTGTTTGCGTGGGTTTTCTCCGGGTGCTCCGGTTTCCTCCCACAGTCCAAAGATGTGCGGGTTAGGTTGATTGGCCATGATAAAAATTGGCCCTTAGTGTTAGGGGGGATTAAATACATGGGGTTACGGGGTTACGGGGATAGGGCTTGGGTGGGATGGTTGTCGGTGTGGGGACCGGGTGCTAGGGTTTGGATGATCAGCCATGATCTCGTTGAATGGCAGAGCAGGCTCGAAGGGCCGAATGGCCTACTCCTGCTCCTATCTTCTATGTTTCTATCAGCACTGTCACTCAGTAACGCCTCCCGCAGCAGCCTGTGTTACTGACTGTGTCTCTACTGATGTTAATCCTGCTCCCTCTGCAGGGGGGCATCCTTTACCCGGTTTACGGTAATTTACCTTCCTTTACCCGGTTTACGGTAATTTACCTGGTTAGGCAGCCCTTTTGCTACTGCACTTTGACCAGCTCCAATCAGCGGTTTCGAATCGCGAAACCCCTCCTTCCAGTTCTGACTGGAAGAACTTATAATTAATGATATAATAAAATGGACAAATGGTCTGGATGCAAGAAAATCATATTTTATTAAAACTAAGAAACTATACCACACGATCTCAGTAATCACGGTAAAATTGCTTAAATAGGGGAGGAAAAACGGACGCAATGAGGGAAATCGACTAAAATAACAATTCTTAACAAAATCCCCACTTTACCCCCACCCCTAAGCCTACCCTAAGTTGCCTTGTGGAAGACCAGAAAAATATATGCTCACCACTATAGTGCCAGCTCCGTGTCCCATGAGATCTTCACTGTCCTGAAGTAAAGAAGCACCCCAGTGTTTTAAAAGTGAACTGCTGGTGTTCTTACTTCTTCAGACAGACTCCCACACTGTAGAGGGCACACGGAGGCAAGCCAAAGAGAGAGAGAGATGCCCCTGAGAAGCTATCTCTTATACCCCAATTTTGGGGCTGAAATGTTCCCGCCCAGATCTGGAAGTTTCTGGGCTAAAACAAAAGGGATCCAACTGTCCCCATTGTCCAGTAATGGGTGATTCAAACCCATTCAAATTTAAACTGTTCCCTTCCTCAGTCCAAATGTCTCTTCTGTAATAGCTGCAGTTTTGAATGTGTCTTCATTCATCCTGATGGGTTTAAATGGAGTTGTATTACTATGTCCTGGGAGGAGTGTAAACAGAAACCCATTGTCTGTGGTCACTGAAACCGCAGCCTAAGTGGTTTAATCCTTTGTGTCAACAAGGTAACAGTTTCAGTAAACAAATCGGTCATCTGCTGCAGGGCGGGGAAACTCCCTGAATTGCCTTTGATTGGTAGATTCAAACGGGCTACTCCCCAGTGTAAACAAACAGCTTGTAGGTTACCAGGCCCGCCCAATTCCACAGGGTGATTGACAGCTTGGCCTCCATCCAAATGCTAATGGCCTGTCAGTTCTTTTTCCTGCTGAAAATTCTGTTTCCATGAGGTTCAAAACTCAAGCGTACATCCTTTTCTTTAATAAAATGTACTATCTTAAAGTGTGCGATTTTTACAAAGTCCTTTGATTCCAGTGTCCAAGTGCTGCTTAGCTCACGGGCTCCTTAAGGCAGCCTTTTGCGGTTCTGGTCACGTTTTAAAACATTGTCCAGCCCAGAGACAATTTAAATCACACAAAGTCTTCGTCCACGATGTGGATTAATATTTCCCGATCTTCGGGGGCTGAGGGAATTTTGCGAACCCCTACACCTCGCACTATCACTCAGTAACCCCTCCCCCAGTGCCCGGTGTTACTGACTATCTCTACTGATATTAATCCAGCTCCCTCACACTGCAACTTAGTAATCCCTCCCCCAGCACCCTGTGTTACTGACTACGTCTACTGATGTTAATCCAGCTCCCTCACATGGTCACTCAGTATCCCCTCCTGCAGTGCCCTGTGTTAGTGACTGCATCTCTACTGATGGTAATCCAGCTCCCTCACAATGTCACTCAGTAACCCCTCCAGACAGCACCATGTGTTACTCACTGTATCACTATTGATGTTCATCCAGGTCCCTCACACTGTCACTCAGTAACCCCTCCCCCAGCGCCTTGTGTTACTGAATGTATCTCTACTGATGTTAATCCAGCTCCCTCACACTGGCACTCAGTAACCCTCCCCCAGTGCCCAGTTTTAAAGAGAGTATCTCTACTGATGTTAATCCAGCTCCGTCACATTGTCACTCAGTAACCCCTCCACAGAGCACACTGTGTTACTGACTGTATCCCTACAGATGTTAATCCAGCTCCCTCAAACTGTCACTCAGTAAACCTCCCTCCAACATCCTGTGTTACTGAACGCATCTCTACTGATGTTAATCCAGCTCCCTCGCACTGCCACTCAGTAACACTCCCCCAGTACCCTATGTTACTGACTGTATCTCTACTGATGTTAATCCAGCTCCCTCACGCTAACTAAGTAACCCCTCCCCCAACGCCCCGTTTTACTGACTGTATCTCTACTGATGTTAATCTAGCTCCCTCACACTGTCATTCAGTAACCCCTCCCCTTAGAGCGCTGTGTTACTGACTGTATCTTTACTAATGTTAATCCAGCTCCCTCACCTTGTCACTCAGTAACACATTCCGCAGCGCCCTGTGTTACTGACTGTATCTCTACTGATGTTAATCCAGCTCCCTCACACTGTCACTCAGTAACCCCTCCCCCAATGCCCTATGTTACTGACTATATCTCTACTGACGTTAATCCAGCTCCCACACACTGTCACTCAGTAACCCCTCCACACAGCATCATGTGTTACTGACTGTATCACTATTGATGTTAATCCAGCTCCCTCACAATGTCACTTAGTAAACCCTCCCAACAGCGCCCTGTGTTTCTGACTTTACATCTACTGATGTTAATCCAGCTCCCTCACATTGTCACTCAGTAACACTCCCCCAGTGCCCTGTGTTACTGACTGTATCTCTACTGATTTTAATCCAGCTCCCTCACACTGCCACTCAGTAACCCCTCCCCCAGCACACTCTGTTACTGACTGAATATCCACTTGTGATGAAATATGCCATTCATCACTCATCGGTATTCTCTGCCTGTGACTGTGGTTTGGTTTCAGTTTCATTTCCCTTACCTCAGTTCCGTTTCCTCACCATTGTATTGTATTGTGTGTAGGGCTCCGCCCATACCTGGCCCCTATGTAAGCAGGCCCAGCCTGCCTCACATCCAGTACAGCAGACCTCTGGCTGGAAGATACCTCTTCACTGTGTGTTACCTTCTAAGTTAATAAAAGCCTTGTTTTGTTCCGCTAACATTGAGTCTCGGATTTATTGAGGCAGATCAATTTTATTAACTTACTTTTCAACACAATGGATCAACTCTTGAAACCCGAACGTTTGGATTTGGACCAGCATGCTTCGGACGCATCAGCACGCTTCGGACACTGGTTTATGTGTATGGAATTCTTCCTGGACAATTCCGCAGCCGTCACAGGCGCTACGGACGCTGCAAGTATGAAACTCGGAATTCTGCGGAATTGGGTAAGCCACCGGGTTTACCCCCTCATCCAAGACGCCGACACGTACCCGGCCGCCTGCGACATCTTAAAGGCGCATTACCAGCAGCCTACGAATGAGGTGTATGCTAGGCATCTGCTCGCTACTCGCGCACAGCGACCTGGGGAATCGCTGGATGAGTTCCTAGGCACCCTGAAAACGCTTGGCAAAGACTGCAAGTGCCAAGATGTAAAAGCCGCAGTGTACACTGACGAGCTTGTTCGCGATGCCTTTATCACAGGCCTCAGCTCCACTTACATCCGGCAGAGACTGCTGGAAAAAACAGGATTGGACCTGAAACAGGCTGTGGACACAACGCGATCCCTGGATGTGGCCCAGAGAAACTCGGACGCCTACTCTTCAGCCCGCGCCGTCCACACCACCACGTGTGCACCAAGGGCGCCGCCATCTTGGAAGGCATCTTCCCCGCCCGGCAGTCCGACACCGTCGGGGCCCCGCTCTCCCCCCAGAAGCCCTACGACAGCCGCAACGCGTCGGGGACCCAGCTGCTACTTCGGTGGGCAGCCGAAGCACACCAGAAACCTGTGCCCAGCGAAAGGCACCACCTGCTTTAAGTGCGGTAAGAAGGGGCACTTCGGGAAGGTGTGCAGAGGGAACCCCGCCGGAAAACCCGCCACCGCCGCGTGTGCGCTGTGGGAGCGGCCATCTTGGACGCCATCTTTCCCGACCTCGTGGGGTCCGCCATTTTGTGAGCAGACAGCGTGGACGCCATCTTGTCTCGATCAGGGCCCTACAGTGGCATCGGTCACAGTGGACCAGACCAGGCCGCACCCGCTATCCAAATCAATGGTGGACATCGAGGTAAACGGGTGCGGGGTTAAATGTTTAATTGACAGTGGAAGCACGGAGAGTTTTATCCACCCTGAACTGGCACAACAACTCTCCCTAAAGGTGGTCCCTACTCGGCGTACCATCTCTATGGCTGATAAAACCCAGACATCGACCATTATGGGTTACTGCACAGTACAATTGTTCATTAACGGAACTGTATACGATAATTTTAAAGTACTAATCATGAAGAATCTATGTGCGAGCGTGATCTTGGGCCTGGATTTCCAGTGCTACCACCAAAGCATCACGCTCAATTATGGTGGGTCCCAGCCGCCCCTCACAGTGTGCGGTCTGGCTACCCTGAAGGTAAAGCCGCCTTCGCTATTTGCGAACCTTACCCCTAACTGCCGGCCAATAGCGACCAAAAGCAGGAGGTACAGCTGGGAGGACAGGCGGTTTATCGCGACCGAGGTAGACAGGCTCCTGAAGGAGCGCATTATTGAACGCAGCAACAGCCCGTGGCACGCCCAAGTGGTGGTGGTAAGGGGTAGCGAGAAGAAACGGATGGTGATCGACTATAGCCAAATGATCAACAGGTACACCCAACTAGACGCCTACCCGTTACCCCGCATATCATAAATGGTGAACCAAATTGCCCAATACCGGGTGTTCTCCACCATCGACCTCAAGTCAGCGTACCACCAGCTCCCTATCAGACCAGAGGACCGCCGGTACACCACCTTCGAGGCGAACGGACGCCTCTACCAATTCCTCAGAGTCCCCTTTGGGGTGACGAATGGGGTCTCGGTCTTCCAGAGGGAGATGGAGCGCATGGTCGATGACCACCACTTGCAGGCAACCTTCCCCTACCTCGACAACGTCACCATCTGCGGTCACAACCAGCAGGATCATGACTCGAACCTCGAGAGGTTCCTGAAAACCGCACAAAAACTCAACCTCACCTACAACGAGGACAAGTGCGTTTACAACACCACGCGCCTCTGCATACTAGGCAGCGTGGTGGAGAATGGGGAAATCGGACCAGACCCCGACCGATTGCGCCCCCTACGGGAGCTGCCCCTGCCCAACACTCCCAAAGCCCTGAAAAGGTGCCTGGGGTTATTTTCTTATTATTCCCAATGGGTCCCCAACTATTCCGACAAAGCCCGCCCCCTCTTGAAAGCATCCTCTTTTCCGCGCTCTGCTGAGGCCCACGCCGCCTTCAAAAGCATTAAGTGGGATATTGAGCGGGCCACGCTACAGGCAGTGGATGAGAACACTCCCTTTCAAGTGGAAAGTGATGCGTCTGACTTTGCCTTGGCGGCCACCCTCAACCAGGCGGGGCGGCCCGTAGCTTTCTTCTCGAGGACCCTCCAAGGGCCCGAGATCAGACACTCCTCCGTGGAAAAGGAGGCCCAAGCCATCGTGGAGGCAGTGTGCCACTGGCTCCACTACCTAGCCGGCAAACGCTTCACCCTACTTACCGACCAGCGGTCGGTAGCGTTTATGTTCAATAATAAACAGAGGGGGAAGATTAAAAATGATAAGATTCTTAGGTGGCGGATCGAGCTCTCCACCTTCGATTATGACATCATTTACCGGCCAGGGGCCCTTAACGAATCCCCCGACGCCCTCTCACGAGGGATGTGTGCCAGCGCCACCGGGGATCGGCTACAGACCCTCCACAACGACCTCTGCCACCCAGGGGTCACGCGGCTGTTCCACTTCATAAAGTCCCGCAACTTACCCTACTCGATTGAGGAAGTTCGGTCTCTGACCAGGAACTGCCGCACTTGCGCTGAGTGTAAGCCTCGGTTCTACCGCCCAGATAGAGCCCACTTAATCAAAGCTACATGGCCCTTTGAGCGGCTCAGCTTAGATTTCAAGGGCCCCCTCCCGTCCATCGACTGCAATGTTTACTTCCTGAACATTGTGGACGAATACTCCCGTTTCCCATTCGCCTTCCCCTGCCCAGACATGACCAGCGCCCCGGTCATTAAATGCCTCAGCAGCCTGTTCTGTCTGTTCGGTATGCCGAGCTACATCCATACGGATAGGGGGGCGTCCTTCATGAGTGAAGAGCTACGCCAGTACATGCTGTCCAGGGGGATCGCCACGAGCCGTACCACCAGCTACAACCCCCGGGGTAACGGTCAAGTGGAGCGAGAGAACGGGACAGTATGGAAAGCAGTCACTCTAGCTCTAAGGACCAAGGGCCTCCCTATCTCCCGCTGGCAGGAAGTCCTCCCAGATGTGCTCCATTCGATACGGTCGCTATTGTGTACTGCCACTAATGCCACGCCTCATGAGCGAATGTTTGTCTTTCCCCGGAAATCCACCTCAGGCGTATCCATGCCGTCATGGCTCTCCACCCCAGGTCCGGTATTCGTGCGAAGGCATGTGAGGGGCCACAAGACAGACCTGCAAGAGCCATAAAAGCTTAAGAAAATACTTTAAAATATTGGTTAAATAGCATAATACAGTTAATTTACCTGATTGACTTATTGTATTAAGAAACCCCCTATTTTCTTGCTCCAGTAGTATAGTCCGAGACACCCCCTTCATTCTTGCCACAATGGTACAGTCCCTAAGCCACACATGGTATGCAGCCATTTTACAGTTTAAACTCCACGTGGCTGAAGGAGGCAGAAGTTGTGAGGTTTGGAGCAATACAGTTTTTGACCGTGTTCGTTTATACGTGTTTGCTTTGTAATTCCGTTTGTGAAGTGTTATAGTAAACAGTTTAAAAGACAAAGCTACGTTTGGGTACGTTTTATTTCGACACGCGTCTACTCGTTGTTAACAGCCCCACAGCTCAGTGGCTGCCTGTTTGGAAACTAAGAAGCGCCACTACAGGACCCTCTCGTGGTGTCAGTGCACCTACTCCACGCCAACCCCCAATACGCGTATGTCCGGCACGCCGACGGAAGGGAGGACACCGTGTCCATAAAAGACGTCGCCCCAGCTGGTAACGACAACAACCACGACAACAGCAGCAACAACGATCACAGCAACTCTTACCCACCCACTACTCTTTCATCACCCCCGGAAGAACATCGACCAACGGTACCCCCACCAACTACCCCTTCAACAACCCTGGCGGCACCCCCGGCAGAGACCCAGGAGGCCATCGGGGACACCCAGCCGACACCCGCGGCACCACAACAGCCACGTCGGTCACAGAGGACTATCAAACCCCCGAACAGACTAAATCTATAGAAGGGGTGAATGTGATGAAATATGCCATTCATCACTCATTGGTATTCTCTGACTGTGACTGTGGTTTGGTTTCAGTTTCATTTCCCTTACCTCAGTTCCGTTTCCTCACCATTGTATTGTATTGTGTGTAGGGCTCCGCCCATACCTGGCCCCTATGTAAGCAGGCCCAGCCTGCCTCACATCCAGTACAGCAGACCTCTGGATGGAAGATACCTCTCCACTGTGTGTTACCTTCTAAGTTAATAAAAGCCTTGTTTTGTTCCGCTAACATTGCGTCTCGGATTTATTGAGGCACATCACTACTGATGTTAATCCGCTCCCTCACACTGTCACGCAGTAACACCTCCCCCAGCGCCATGCGTTACTGACTGTATCTCTACTGATGTTAATCCAGCTCCCTCACACTGCCAGTCAGTAACCCCTCCCCCAGTGCCCTGTGTTACTGACTGTGTCTCTACTGATGTTAATCCAGCTCCCACACACTGTCACTCAGTAACCCCTCCCCAAGTGCCCTGCGTTACTGACTGTATCTCTAATGATGTTAAACCAGCTCCCTCACACTGTCACTCAGTAACCCCTCCCCCACCGCCCTGTGTTACTGAACATATCTCTACTGATGTTAATCCAGCTCCCTCACAATGCCACTCAGTAACACTCCCACAGTGTCCTGTGTTACAGACTGTGGGGGAGAAATTCGGTATCACCCCGTTTGGGGCGCTAGTACTGGCGGTGCGCAAAGCTTAGCGCCAGGTGCAATTTATCGCCACCTCGAGTGATATTGGGTAGCTGCGCCCCTGAAGGTGATGGCGGCGCTAAATCAGGCGCTGCACGACAGTCTTAAGGCGCTAACCCGGCGGCGCGAGGCAATTTCGCCGCGGGCGCAGCGCAGATGCTGTCAAGTATCGATTTCAGCCAGACACGCTGGCGCCGGCCAGCTCTTAAAGGGGCGGATCGATCATCATCTGCAGCCACACCTTGCGCATTGCAGACCTCAAACTCGGCGGTAACCTACCTGTGGCGTCGACAACTGCCTGAACATGAAGAGGGCCAGGGAGAGAGCGCAGCGCTTCAGCGAGGGGCATTGGATGTCCTGGTTGGCGCGGTGGAGCGCAGGCGATCTGTACTCTACCCAGAGAATGGCAGGAGGCCTCAACACAGCGACTATCGCAGAGCTTGGAGGGAGGTTTCCAACAGAGTCACCTCCAGCAGCATGGTTCCCAGGGCTCCTGTGCAATGCAGGAAGAAGTTCAACGACCTCACTCGGGTCGTCAGGGTGAGTGCCTTTTTCAGAATCATCTTCATCCCTCCATCTGGACCTCACTTTATGGCCAGAGGGTGTGCAAAGCCCCAATGGCCAGCTGTCATCCAGCACCCATGGCCCTTTCTGGAAACACACATGCACATTTAACTCTGTGCATAATGTAAGGGCTAATCGACCATGGGAGACATGTCATGCCAGATCAGGGCTGCATAATGTAAGGGCTAACCGACCATGGGAGGCATGTCATGCCAGATCTGAGCTGCAGGTTTCATCACACCCCATCCTTTCTCTTGCAGGCCAAGCTGGCCAATAATAGAAGGCAACAGCATTGGACCGGAGGGGGCCGGCCTCACCTGCAGACCCTTACAGACCTGGAGGAGCGAGTCCACCGGATTGTGGCAAGCCGGATGATTGGCCCCGTCGCCTCTGGAGATGCCGACCCCATTGTGGACAGCAATGGTAAGGTCATCACCTTTTTGACCTCCCTCCTTCCACTTCTTCCCCACACCAGCATGCTTTTTCACTCTCGAGCCAACTCATGGCATTGCAGCACTCATGCATCCCTTGCTGCCACCCTGTCCTTTCGCTAAAGCCACTCTTGAACCTCCCTGCTTTCAGATGCTGCATCACCAGCTCGGGAGGTGGGCCCTCAAGCTGCCAGTGTGAGTGAATCTGGAGGCGACGAGGAGGAGGAAGCCGGACCATCCGTACCACCCTCAGGTGAGCCAGCCCATGTCCAGACTGGGGCGATGCCTTCCCTGGAGGGGAGCGGGGGGGAAAGATCTGAGGAGGATGCAGCGCCAGGACCCAGCGGCCTGCAGCAACGCGAGGGGGGTAGGGAAGCTCGGGGGCACGCGTCTCCCCGGAGGGCGAGTCGGGCCGCGAGTGCTGCTGCACAGAGCGCAGAAGAGGTGCGTGCCCTCGCAGAAGTGAGCGCCCAGGCTGGGCTGAGGCACACTGAGCTCATGGCTGCAGTGGCAAGGATGCCCGACTCCATTGAGACACTGGCAAGGAGTGTCCAGGACTTCAACGCAGCACAGGCAAGGAGTGTGCAGGACTTCGGCGCAGCACTGGCAAGGATTCTCCAGGACTTCGGCGAAGCACTGGCACCTGCCACGCAAGTGCTGAGTGCTGCCACGCAGTCAGTGGCTGGTCTCATGCAGACACAGATTGAGGCCACACGAGCACTGACTGCTGCCACCCTCGCTGGATCGGGCAGGATTCCCTGGGGCCCTTGCTGCGCCACAGCAGGCCAGCAATCTGTGCACCAGCCAATTGCTGCGCATGCTGCGGTGCTGCCCCGTCAGAGTGCCAGTGTGTCGGCCGACCAGGAAGCTGCTGTCCACTCTCAGGATGACAGCATTCCTGATGCCACCACTGGCACTTCTCCACTGCAGCTGCCACCACCTGTAGGACAGACTGCTTCTGCCCATGCAGAGTTGGAGCAGTCAGCAGCCGGGCCCTCCAGGCCCAGAGCTGATCCAGGCCATACCTGAAGGGCATCTGCAGCCTCAGTTTCGGACAGTCAGCAGGCACCCCCCAGCCTTGTTGCAGCCACTGGGGTCCCACTACAGAGGAGCTGCAGGGCGGGAAGGGGGCAATTCCGCAAGGGAAGCAGATCACCATCGAGGGGCAAAAAGTAGGAGGTGCTACTAAATTATGTTATTTCTTTCATTCAAGGCCGAGGATGCTGGCCTGAATGTTGGTTATGTTTTGGACATTGTCTCCAGGGTGTGAGAGACAGTTATGTGGCAGTCTGTTTGTTTTGCTGTTTGTTTCCATTGCTTTGCCATGCGGGAAGGGTACACATTTTGTTAAATAAAGAAGTTTATTTATTCACAATGTCCATGTCTGTTCTTTGCACTAATTGTTGCCTTGACCAGCTTAGGGGTAGCAGAACAGTTCCATTCATGTTCTTGGAATGGCAGAAAGCATTCCCTCAGAGGGGCCTAGAAGCGACTTGCTATAAGCCTCTGACGGACGGCCCTTGCAGTTTGTGCCTCCCTCCTGCCTTGGTACTCCTCCCCCTCCTCCTCCTCCTCCCCCTCTGCTGGTGCTTCAATATCTATTGGCATTGGATGGGTCCTGAGGATTGCCAGGTTATGCAGCATGCAACACACAACCACGAAGTGGGAGACTCGCTCAGGTGAGTACTGAAGGGCTCCTCCGGAATGGTCCAGACAACGGAACTGTTACTTCAGCACGCCAATTGTGTACTCAATGATGTTCCTGGTCGCTTGATTGCTCTCATTGTAATGTTCTTCAGCAGGGGTGCTGGGTGAATGGAGCGGGGTCATCAGCCAGGGGCACAGAGGATAGCCCTTGTCCCCGAGAAGCCAGCCTCTTGGGTGAGCCGGGGCTTCGAAAAGGTCTGCCACAGAAGTCTGGTGCAGGATGAAGGCATCGTGGCTGCTGCCTGGAAAGTGGGCATTGACAGTGAGTATCAGCTGGCGGTGGTCACAGACCAGCTGCACATTCAAAAAATGGAACCCCTTTCGGTTGCGGAAATCCTCCGCATTCTCTAGAGGCGCCCGCAAAGCCACATGCGTGCAGTCAATGGCGTCCTGCACCATGGGGAAGCCCGCTATCCTTGCGAAGCCCTCTGCGTGCTCTCGCTGCTTGTCCGGGGTCATTGGGAAGGAGATGTACTGCTGTCTCCTTTTAAAGAGGGCATTAGTCACTTGACGGATGCAGCAATGCACCGCGAACTGTGAGATGTTGGCAATGTCCTCAGTAGTGGCCTGAAAGGAGCCGCTGGCATAGAAGTTTAGAGCCACAGTGATCTTCACAGCCACCGACAGAGATGTCCTGCACCTTAGTTGAGGCTGCAGATCTGGCTGAAGTAGGTGGCAGAGCTCAGTGACCACCTCCTTACTGAAGCGCAGCCTTCGGAAACACTGCCCCTCCGACATGTTGATATACGAAAACTGTTGGCGGAAAACCCTGGCAGCGTAACGTCTCGTGTGCCGACGTCTGTAGGCCCTCCTCCGTCTGGCCATGCCTGCCACTCTATCCCTGCATCTCTGTGCCCTGTCAATATGATTGAGAAGGACGACGTTCCAATGCAGCCCCCATAGCAAGTGCGCACTGGAAGTTATGCTGGTTGAGAAGCTTACCAACTGCAAAGTAATGTTCAGAAGGCTAAAGTTCCTCAGCCAGCACTGGCTCACTGCAGAAATGGCTCTCCGTTTGTCTCTGAGCAACTCTCTCTCTCTCTCACTGTAAGATTCACAAAATTTGAACATTGTCCTATAAGGGTCTATTGGCAGAAAAGGCCTTGGTTTTAAAGACTGTTTTAAAAGAAGCCCGGAAAAAGGGACACAAAAAATGGCCACCAGACCCCGTGACCAGCTTTTGGGACACTTTAAAATGGTTCCTGCAGTCCCCAGACAGCTTTTGTGGATTCAGCCCACAGTAGGTTCTGGAAGGCAGTTTCAGGGAAAACGAAACCAGACAGAACCCCATACATATAGTTTGGATGCAGATCCGATCAGATCGGCCTGTAGATAAAGGCCATCTATATGTTTACCTAGACAAAGGGAAACAGTTTCATACTCATAGGGGGAACATCAAGAACCATTTAAGACATCAGAAGGACATTAAAGACAATACAGGGTCGTTCCAGACCAGAGATGGCAGTTACCGGCCATCCCGAAGATACTTTAAAAACAAAGAATACCCCGCTGTGCTACAAGCCCGCCAAAAGTTAAACAAAGACTAACCTTGATTTTGGCGCGAGATAAGGGCCTCTTTGAGAAGTATAACTGGAGTCCCGGGGTAGCCATCGGTAGCTTTTGCAGCTTTTGCAGCTTTTTGGAGCTTGGCGTAGCGGGAGGGTAGCGTAGCGTGGCGCAGCTTGGCTTAGCTAGTTTGCCTTTTCGAGAGCCGTGGAGGAACGTCGATCTGGAGACCAGTCAAGAAGGTGATTCGAGTCTGCGTCCAGCCCCGGGGTAACCATCGGGAGATCATCGACAAACCCCGGGCCATTGACGAGGCAAAGGACAGTAGCCCTCCAGAAGAAACCTACATGAAAATGGTAAAACAGCTGGGCTCTGCGAAGAAACCTATATGACAATGGTCAAACAGTTGGTCTCCGTCCACGCCGACGTCCAGGCCTGCTAGCATCCAGCCTGTCCATGACCTTCACCTCGAGGGAGAAGAAAGAGTGTTGCAGCCCGTAGCGTTGACCACGTGGAGACAGGACGCCTGAGAGGATCAAAACGCAGACCTTTCAAAATCTTATACTTTCTAATTGGATTGGTGAGCATGTTTCTGGCCCCTCATAATCTAATCTAGCTAGGCTTAGGGGGTGGGCATTTTGGGTACAATTTAACAATGAGCTGTTGTCCCTCGATGTTCCGTGTGTTTCCCCATTTCAGGATGAACCTTGTAAAACATAATATGCCTGTAGATATGTTGGTTAGTACTGTATTATGATTTGTTTTTCCCTCCCATGTACCTTATTGGCTTACATTCAATATTTGTTTCTTTGTGCAGTAAAATTTCATTTTGTTTCATTAAATTTTGGTCTGTAGAGTATTCTCTACATTGTAGTTCCTGCCTCAAAATCCAGTGTATAGAACCTAAGGGGCGAGTGGGTCGAACCACTCAAGGTTTTACTGTGCAAGAGAGAGAGGCCTCTAGAGAGAGAAACCTCTGCGATCGAAAACCCCTCACATCACAGAAGGTGTGGTCCAAAAATGGCTACCACTAATAATCCAGGAAGAGTCCCCTTTAAATAGCGCCCCCCCAGCCCGACAGCGACTGGGAAACGTTCAAGGTAACCTGTCCTTGTTAGCGCCAGGTGGAATGGAGGGGAGCGCCACTGAATTTCCAGCCCAGGGCGCCCCAAGGGCGTTGCACACTGAAATTACGTCATGATCTGCGTGCGCCAGTGAGCAGGCGCAGCGGTTTAGCGCCGGCGCTAAATATCGGCTCAATTTGGGAAGAGGTACTGGGTTCACTCTGCCCGGGCGCTAGTTGGTTAGCGCCCCACTTCTCGACCTCTTTAGGCGCTAATGGGTGGCGCAACCAAACAAATTTTTCCCCCTGTATCTTTACTGATGTTAATCCAGCTCCCTCACATTGTCACTCAGTAACCCCTCCACACAGCACCCTGTGTTTCTGACTGTATCTCTACTGATGTTAATCCAGCTCCCTCACACTGTCACTCATTAAACCTCCCCCTAGCGCCCTGTGTTACTGAATGTATCTCTACTGATGTTAATCCAGCTCCCTCACACTGCCACTCAGTAACACTCCCCCAGTGCCCTATGTTACTGACTGTATCTCAACTGTTGTTAATCCAGCTCCCTCACACTGTCACTCAGTAACCCTTTCTTAGAGCCCTGTGTTACTGACTCTATCTTTACTGAGTGGTTAGCACTGTTGCCTCACAGCACCAGGGACCCGGGTTCAAATCCGGCCTCGGGTGACTGCCTGTGTGGAGTTTGCACATTCTCCCCGTGTCTGCGTGGGTTTTCTCCGGGTGCTCCGGTTTCCTCCCACAGTCCAAAGATGTGCGGGTTAGGTTGATTGGCCATGATAAAAATTGACCCTTAGTGTTAGGGGGGATTAAATACGTGGGGTTATGGGGTTACGTGGATAGGGCTTGGGTGGGATGGCTGTCGGTGTAGGGACCGGGTGCTAGGGTTTGGATGATCAGCCATGATCTCGTTGAATGGCGGAGCAGGCTCGAAGGGCCGAATGGCCTACTCCTGCTCCTATCTTCTATGTTTCTATGTTTCTATGATGTTAATCCAGCTCACTCAACTTGTCACTCAGTAACCCCTTCCCCAGTGCCCGGTGTTACTGACTGTCTCTCTACTGATGTTAATCCAACTCCCTCACATTGTCACTCAGTAAACCCTCCCAACAGCGCCCTGTGTTTCTGACTGTATCTCTACTGATGTTACTCCAGCTCCCTCACACTGTCACTCAGTAACCCCTCCCCAGCGCCCTGTGTTACTGACTGTATCTCTTCGGATGTTAATCCAGCTTCCTCACACTGTCACTCTGTAATCCCTCCCCCATCGGCCTGTGTTATTGACTGTACCTCTACTGATGTTAATCCAGCTCCCTCACACTGTCACTCAGTAACCCCTCCCCCAGCACCCTGTGTTACTGGCTGTATCTCTACGGATATTAATCCAACTTCCTCTCACTGTCATTCAGGAATCGCTTCCCCTAGCGCCCTGTGTCACTGACTGTTAATCCAGCTCCATAGAAACATAGAAGATAGGAGCAGGAGTAGGCCATTCGGCCCCTTGAGCCTGCTCCGCCACTCAACGAGATCATGGCTGATCATCCAAATTCAGTACCCTGTTCCTGCCTTCTCTCCATATCCCTTGATGCCTTTTGCCTTAAGAAATATATCCAACTCCTTCTTGAATATATTTAATGAATTGGCCTCTACTGCCTTCTTTGGTAGAGAATTCCACAGGTTCACCACTCTCTGGGTGGAGAAATTCCTCCTCATCTCTGTCCAAAATGGCTTACCCCTTATCCTTAGACTGTGACCCCTGGCTCTGGACTCCCCGACCATCGGGAACATCCTTCCAGCATCTAGTCTTTCTAGTCCTGTTAGAATTTTATAAGTTTCGATGAGATCCCCTCTCATTCGTCTAAACTTCAGCGAGTACAAGCTCAATCAATCCAATCTCTCCTCATACGTCATTCCTGCCATCCCAGGTATTAGCCTGGTGAATCTTCGCTGCACTCCTTCCATGGCAAGAATATCCTTCCTCAGATAAGGTGATCAAAAATGCACACAACACTCCTGATGTGGTCGCACCAAGGCCCTGTACAACTGCAGCAAGACATCCTTGCTCCTGTACTCAAACCCTCTCACTACGAAGGCCAACATACCATTTGCCTTCTTAACCACCTGCGGCACCTGCACGCTTACTTTCAGCGACTGGCGCACAAGGACGCACAGGGCTCGTTGCACTTCCCCTTCTCCCAATCTATTGCCATTCAGATAATAATCTGCCTTCCTGTTTTTGACACCAAAATGGTTTGACACCAAACCTCGCATTTATCCATGGTGTATTGCATCTGCCATGCTTCTGCCCAATCACCCAACCTGTCCAAATCATACTGGAGTTTCTCTGTATCCTCCTCACAGCACACACGCCCACCCAGCTTTGTATCATCTGCAAATTGGAGATATTACATCTAGTTCCCTCATCCAGATCATTAATATATATTGTGAATAGCTGGGGTCCAAGGACCAATCCCTGCGGTACCCCACTTGTCACTGCCTGCCACTCGGAAAAAGAGCCGTTTATTCCAAATCTTTGCTTTCTGTCTGACAACCAGGTCTCTATCCAAGTCAATACCTTGCCCCCAATCCCATGTGCCTTAATTTTACACGCTAATCTCTTATGCGGGACCTTATCGAAAGCCTTTTGAAAATCCAAATACACCACATCCACTGATTCTCCCTTATCTATTTTACCAGTTACAACTTCAAAAAATTCCAGTAGATTAGTCAAGCACGATTCACCTTTTGTAAATCCATGTTGACTTAATCCAGCTCCCTCACACTGTCACTCAGTAACCCCTCCCCCAGCGCCCTGTGTTACTGACTGTATCAATACTGATGTTAATCCAGCTCCCTCACACTGTCACTCAGTAACCCCTCCCCCAACACCCTGTGATATTGGCTGCATCTCTGCTGATATTAATCCAGCTCCCTCACACTGTCACTCAGTAACCCCTCCCCCAACACCCTGTGATATTGGCTGCATCTCTACTGATATTAATCCAGCTCCCTCACACTGTCATTCAGTAACCCCTTCCCCTAGCTCCCTGTGTCACTGACTGTATCTTTACTGATATTAATCCAGCTCCCGCACACTGTCACGCAGTAACCCCTCCCCCAGCACGCCATGTTACTGGCTGTAGCTCTACTGATATTAATCCAGCTCCCTCACACTGTCATTCAGTAACCCCTTCCCCTAGCGCCCTGTGTCACTGACTGTATCTCTATTGATGTTAATCCAGCTCCATCACATGTTCACTCAGTAAACCATCACCCAGCACCCTGTGTTACTGACTGCACCTCTACTGATGTTAATCCAGCTCCCTCACGCTGTCACTCAGTAACCCCTCCCACAGCGCCCTGTGTTACTGACTGTATTTCTGCTGATGTTAATCCAGCTCCCTCACAGTGTCACTCAATAATCTCTCCCCCAGCACCCTGTGTTACTGACTTTATCTCTACTGATGTTAATCCAGCTCCCTCACCCTATCACTCAGTAACCCCACCCACAGTGCCTTGTGTTACTGACTGTATCTCTACTGATGTTAATCCAGCTCCCTCACAATGTCACTCAGCAATCCCTCCCACAGCACCCCCTGTTACTGATTGTCTCTCTACTGATGTTAATCCATCTCCCTCACACTGTCACAAAGTAAAACCTCCCCCAGCACCCTGTGTTACTGCCTGTACCTCTACTGATATTAATCCATTTCCCTCACACTGTCACTCAGTAACCCCATCCACTAGCGCCCTGTGTTACTGACTGTATATCTAATGATGTTAATCCAGCTCCCTCACGCTGTCACTCGGTAAACCCTTCCCCTAGCGCCCTGTGTTACTGACTGTATATCTATTGATGTTACTCCAGCTTCCTCACACTGTCACTCAGTAACTCCTCCCCCAGCACCCTGTGATACTGGCTGAATCTTTACTGATATTAATCCAGCTCCATCACACTGTCACTCAGTAACCCCTCCCCCAGCACCGTGTTTTACTTACTGCATCTCTACTGATGTTAATCCAGCTCCCTCACACTATCACTCAGTAACCCCTCAACAGCAACATGTGTTACTGAATGTATCTCTTCAGATGTTAATCCAGCTCCCTCACACTGTGAATCAGTAACCCTTCCGCCAGCGCCCTGTGTTATTGACGGTATGTCTACTGATGTTAATCCAGCTCCCTCACACTGTCACTCATTACCCCCTCCCCCAGCACCCTGTGTTACTGACTATATCACTACTGATGTTAATCCAGCTCCCTCACACTGTCACTCAGTAATCCCTCCCCCAACGCCCTGTGTCATTGACTGTATCTCAACTGATGTTAATATAGCAGCCTCACACTGTCACTCTGTAACCTATCCCCCAGTGCCCTGTGTTACTGACTGAATCTCTACTGATGTTAATCCAGCTCCCTCACACAGTCACTCAGTAACCCTCCCCCCAGCACCCTGTGTTACTGACATTATCTCTACTGATGTTAATCCAGCTCCCTCACACTGCCACTCAGTAACCCCTCCCCCAGCGCCCTGTGTTACTGACTGTATCTCTGCTGATGTTAATCCAGCTCCCTCACACTAACACTCAGTAATCCCTCCCCCAGCACCCTGTGTTACTGACATTATCTCTACTGATGTTAATTCAGCTCCCTCACACTGTCACACAGTAAACCCTCCACCAGCACACTGTTACTGGCTGTATCTCGACTGATATTAGTCCAGCTCCCTCACACTGTCATTCAGTAACCCCTTCCCCAGCGCCCTGTGTCACTGAATGTATCACTACTGATTTTAATCCAGCCCCCTCACACTGTCACTCAGTAACCCCTCCCTCAGCGCCCTGTGATACTGGCTGCATGTCTACAGATATTAATCCAGCTGGCTCACACTTTCATTCAGTAACCCCTTCCCCTAGCGCCCTGTGTCACTGACTGTATCTTTATTGATATTAATCCAGCTCCATCATACTGTCAATCATTAACTCCTCCACCAGCACCCTGTGTTACTTCCAGCATCTCTACTGATGTTAATCCAGCTCCCTCACACTGTCACTCATTAACCGCTCCCCAGCATCCTGCGTTACTGACTGTATCTCTTCGGATGTTAATCCAGCTCCCTCACACTGTCAATCAGTAACACTTCCACCAGCGTCCTGTGTTACTGACTGTATCTCTACTGATGTTAATCCAGCTCCCTCACCTTGTCACTCAGTAACCCCTCCCCCAGCACGCTGTGTTACTGACTATATCTCTACTGCTGTTAATCCAGCTCTCTCACACTATTACTCAGTAACACTCCCCCCAGCGTCCTGTGTTATTGACTGTATCTCTACTGATGTTAATCCAGCTCCCTCACACTGTTACTCAGTAACCCCTCCCCCAGTGCCCTGTGTTACTGACTGCATCTAAGAACATAAGAACATAAGAAATAGGAGCAGGAGTAGGCCAATCGGCCCCTCGAGCCTGCTCCACCATTCAATAAGATCATGGCTGATCTGATCCTAACCTCAAATCTTCTATCACTCTGCATCCACCCGAACCCATGTGATCTCCCGGGAGAGGCGAAAAACCAGATAAAGACCCAATGGCCAATTTGGGAGAAAAAAATCTGGGAAATTCCTCTCCGACCCATCTAGGCGATCGAAATTCTTCCAGGAGATCACTCTGTCCCTATATTTTCTACAGTACTTACCTTCTGTAAAGGCGATCTCCACCCCAGCCAGGAACAGGAATAAAACCATTTCCTGAAATCTAACAGAATTAGAACACAGTAGGACACAGCAGAACAAGGCTACACGGCCCCTGGGCCCACTCCACTACCCACAGGGCCATGACCATTCCGAACCCAGACTCATGTCCAATTTCCTGCCCGCTCCCCGTAACCCTTAATTCCCTTTACTTCTAGGAAACTATCTATTTCTGTTTTAAATTTATTTAATGATGTAGCTTCCGCAGCTTTCTGGGGCAGCAAATTCCACAAACCTACCACCCTCTGAGTGAAGAAGTTTCTCCTCATCTCAGTTTTGAATGAGCAGCCCCTTATTTTAAGATTATGCCCCCTAGTTCTAGTTTCACCCATCATTGGGAACATCCTCACCGCATCCATCCGATCAAGCCCCTTCACAATCTTATATGTTTCAATAAGATCGCCTCTCATTCTTCTGAACTCCAATGAGTAGAGTCCCAATCTACTCAACCTCTCCTCATATGACCACCCCCTCATCCCCGGGATTAACCGAGTGAACCTTCTTTGTACTGACTTGAGAGCAAGTATGTCTTTTCTTAAGTATGGACACCAAAACTGTATGCAGTATTCCAGGTGCGGCCTCACCAATAACTTGTACAACTATGCCTCCCTGTTTTTATATTCCAACCCCCAAGCAATAAAAGCCAACATTCCATTGGCCTTCTTAATCACTTGCTGCACCTGCATACTAACTTTTTGAGTTTCATGCACCAGGACCCCCAGATCCCTTTGTACTACAGTACTTTCCAGTTTCTTGCCATTAAGATAATAACTTGCTCTATGATTTTTCCTGCCAAAGTGCATAACCTCACACTTTCCAGTATTGTATTCCATCTGCCAAATCTCTGCCCACTTACTTAGCCTGTCTATGTCCCTTTGCAGGTTTTTTATGTCCTCCTCACTCACTACTTTCCGTCCCATCTTTGTATCATCTGCAAACTTTGATATGTTACACTCGGTCCCCTCCTCCAAATCGTTAATATAGATTGTAAAGAGTTGGGGACCCAGCACTGACCCCTGCGGAACACCACTAGTTACTGGTTGCCAATCTGAGAACGAACCATTTATCCCAACTCTCTGCTTTCTGTTAGAGAGCCAATCCTCCACCCACGCCAGAATATTACCCCCAATCCCGTGATTTTTTATCTTGAGCAATAATCTTTTGTGTGGCACCTTGTCAAATGCCTTTTGGAAGTCTAAATACACTACGTCCACTGGTTCCCCTTTATCCACCCTGTATGTTACTTCCTCAAAAAACTCAAGCAAATTTGTTAAACATGACTTCCCCTTCATGAAACCATGCTGAGTTTGCCCTATTAAATTATGTTTATCCAAATGTCCCGTTACTGTCTCCTTAATAATGGACTCTAACATTTTACCAACCACAGATGTTAGGCTAACAGGTCTATAGTTTCCAGCCTTCTGCCTACTACCCTTTTTAAATAAGGGTGTTACATTAGCAGTTTTCCAATCTGCCGGGACCTTTGCTGAGTCCAGTGAGTTTTGGAAAATTATTACCAATGCATCCACAATCCCTACCGCTACTTCCCTCAAGACCCTGGGATGCAAGCCATCAGGTCCAGGGGATTTATCCGCCTTGAGTCCCATTATTTTACCAAGTACCACTTCCTCAGTGATTTTAATTGTATTTAGTTCCTCCCCCCCTAGAGCCCCCTGTTTGTCCAGTGTTGGGATATTCTTAGTGTCCTCTACTGTAAAGACTGATACAAAACAATTGTTCAGTGTTTTTGCCATCTCCATGTTTCCCACCATTAATTTCCCGGTCTCATCCTCTAAGGGACCAACATTTACTTTAGCCACCCTTTTTCTTTTTATATAACTATAGAAACTTTTACTGTCTGTTTTTATATTTTTTGCTAATTTACTTTCATAATCTATCTTCCCTTTCTTAATCAATCTTTTTGTTATTTTTTGCTGTCTTTTAAAGACTTCCCAATCTTCCATCCTCCCACTAGATTTGGCTACCTTATATGCCCTTGTTTTTAGTCGGATACTATCCTTAATTACTTTACTTAGCCACGGATGGCTATCTTTTCTTTTACACCCTTTTTTCCTCAGTGGAATATATTTTTTTTGGAAGTTGTAAAATAACTCCTTAAATGTACACCACTGGTCATGTACCGTCTTACCCTTTAATCTATTTTCCCAGTCCACTCTAATTAATTCCGCTCTCATACCTTCATAGTCTCCTTTATTCAAGCTCAGCACGCTTGTTTGAGATCCAACCTTCTCACCCTCTAATTGAATATGGAACTCAACCATGTTATGGTCACTCATTCCAAGGGGATCCTTTACTAGGACATTTTTAATTAATCCTGTCTCATTACACAGGACCAAATCTAAGGTTGCTTGCCCCCTGGTCGGTTCAGTTACATACTCCTCAAGAAACCCATCCCTAATACACTCAATGAACTCTTCCTCAAGGCTGCTCTGCCCAATTTGATTTGTCCAGTTAATATGATAATTAAAATCCCCCATAATTATAGCTGTTCCCTTATTACAAGCCTCAACTATTTCCTGATTACTACTCCGTCCAACAGAGTTGCAACTGTTCGGAGGCCTATAGACTACACCCACTAGTGTTTTTTTCCCCTTATTATTCCTTACCTCCACCCAAACTGTTTCACTATCCTGCTCCTTTGACCCAATATCATTTCTCTGTATTATAGTGATTCCTTCCTTTAATAACATAGCCACCCCACCTCCTCTCCCTTCCTGCCTGTCCTTCCTGATTGTTAAATAACCTGGTATGTTTAATTCCCAGTCATGGTCACCCTGCAGCCATGTTTCTGTAATGGCCACAAGATCATACCCATATGTCATTATTTGTGCCGTTAACTCATTCATTTTGTTACGAATGCTACGTGCATTCAGATAAAGAACTTTCAAATATGTTTTGTAACACTTAGTTCCAGTTTTTTCCCTTTTTAGTACTTTACTTTTTACTCCATACCTTCTGTCCCTTCCTGACACATTCTGTTTTTTAATCCCCCCACTGCTACCTAAGTCTATGACCTTCTCTGTTGTCATTTCTATTATTTGCTCTCTAGAAACCTCCCCACCACTAATCTCTACTGATGTTAATCCAGCTCCCTCACCCAGTCACTCAGTAACCCCTCCCCCAGCACCCTGTGTTACTGACTGTATCTCTGCTGATGTTAATCCAGCTCCCTCACACTTTCACTCAGTAATTCCGCCCCCAGCACCCTGTGTTACTGACTGTATCTCTGCTGATGTTAATCCAGCTCCCTCACACTTTCACTCAGTAATCCCGCCCCCAGCACCCTGTGTTACTGACTGTATCTCTACTGATGTTAATCCAGCCCCCTCACACTGTCACTCAGTAACCCCTCCCTCAGCGCCCTGTGATACTGGCTGCATGTCTACAGATATTAATCCAGCTGGTTCACACTTTCATTCAGTAACCCCTTCCCCTAGCGCCCTGTGTCACTGACTGTATCTTTATTGATATTAATCCAGCTCCATCATACTGTCAATCATTAACTCCTCCACCAGCACCCTGTGTTACTTCCAGCATCTCCACTGATGTTAATCCAGCTCCCTCACACTGTCACTCATTAACCGCTCCCCAGCATCCTGCGTTACTGACTGTATCTCTTCGGATGTTAATCCAGCTCCCTCACACTGTCAATCAGTAACACTTCCACCAGCGTCCTGTGTTACTGACTGTATCTCTACTGATGTTAATCCAGCTCCCTCACCTTGTCACTCAGTAACCCCTCCCCCAGCACGCTGTGTTACTGACTATATCTCTACTGCTGTTAATCCAGCTCTCTCACACTATTACTCAGTAACACTCCCCCCAGCGTCCTGTGTTATTGACTGTATCTCTACTGATGTTAATCCAGCTCCCTCACACTGTTACTCAGTAACCCCTCCCCCAGTGCCCTGTGTTACTGACTGAATCTCTACTGATGTTAATCCAGCTCCCTCACACAGTCACTCAGTAACCCTCCCCCCAGCACCCTGTGTTACTGACATTATCTCTACTGATGTTAATCCAGCTCCCTCACACTGCCGCTCAGTAACCCCTCCCCCAGCGCCCTGTGTTACTGACTGTATCTCTGCTGATGTTAATCCAGCTCCCTCACACTAACACTCAGTAATCCCTCCCCCAGCACCCTGTGTTACTGACATTATCTCTACTGATGTTAATTCAGCTCCCTCACACTGTCACACAGTAAACCCTCCCCCAGCACACTGTTACTGGCTGTATCTCGACTGATATTAGTCCAGCTCCCTCACACTGTCATTCAGTAACCCCTTCCCCAGCGCCCTGTGTCACTGAATGTATCACTACTGATTTTAATCCAGCCCCCTCACACTGTCACTCAGTAACCCCTCCCTCAGCGCCCTGTGATACTGGCTGCATGTCTACAGATATTAATCCAGCTGGCTCACACTTTCATTCAGTAGCCCCTTCCCCTAGCGCCCTGTGTCACTGACTGTATCTTTATTGATATTAATCCAGCTCCATCATACTGTCAATCATTAACTCCTCCACCAGCACCCTGTGTTACTTCCAGCATCTCTACTGATGTTAATCCAGCTCCCTCACACTGTCACTCATTAACCGCTCCCCAGCATCCTGCGTTACTGACTGTATCTCTTCGGATGTTAATCCAGCTCCCTCACCTTGTCACTCAGTAACCCCTCCCCCAGCACGCTGTGTTACTGACTGTATCTCCACTGATGTTAATCCAGCTCCCTCACACTGTTACTCAGTAACTCCTCCCCCAGCACCCTGTGTTACTGACTGTATCTCTGTTGATGTTAATCCAGCTCCGTCACACATTCACTCAGTAATCCCGCCCCCAGCACCCTGTGTTACTGACTGTATCTCTGCTGATGTTAATCCAGCTCCCTCACACTTTCACTCAGTAACCCCTCCCCCAGTGCCCTGTGTTACTGACATTATTTCTACTGATATTAATCCAGCTCCCTTAAACTGTCACTCAGTAACCCCTCCCCCAGTGCCCTGTGTTACTGACTTTATCTCTACTGATGTTAATCCAGCTCCCTCACACTGTCACTCAGTAACCCCTCCCCCAGCACCCTGTGTTACTGACTGTATCTCTACTGATGTTAATCCAGCTCCCTCACACTTTCACTCAGTAATCCCGCCCCCAGCACCCTGTGTTACTGACTGTATCTCTACTGATGTTCATCCAGCTCCCTCACACTGTCACTCAGGAGACCCTCCCTCAGCGCCCTGTGATACTGGCTGCATGTCTACAGATATTAATCCAGCTGGCTCACACTTTCATTCAGTAACCCCTTCCCCTAGCGCCCTGTGTCACTGACTGTATCTTTATTGATATTAATCCAGCTCCATCATACTGTCAATCATTAACTCCTCCACCAGCACCCTGTGTTACTTCCAGCATCTCTACTGATGTTAATCCAGCTCCCTCACACTGTCACTCATTAACCGCTCCCCAGCATCCTGCGTTACTGACTGTATCTCTTCGGATGTTAATCCAGCTCCCTCACACTGTCAATCAGTAACACTTCCACCAGCGTCCTGTGTTACTGACTGTATCTCTACTGATGTTAATCCAGCTCCCTCACCTTGTCACTCAGTAACCCCTCCCCCAGCACGCTGTGTTACTGACTATATCTCTACTGCTGTTAATCCAGCTCTCTCACACTATTACTCAGTAACACTCCCCCCAGCGTCCTGTGTTATTGACTGTATCTCTACTGATGTTAATCCAGCTCCCTCACACTGTTACTCAGTAACCCCTCCCCCAGTGCCCTGTGTTACTGACTGAATCTCTACTGATGTTAATCCAGCTCCCTCACCCAGTCACTCAGTAACCCCTCCCCCAGCACCCTGTGTTACTGACTGTATCTCTGCTGATGTTAATCCAGCTCCCTCACACTTTCACTCAGTAATCCCGCCCCCAGCACCCTGTGTTACTGACTGTATCTCTGCTGATGTTAATCCAGCTCCCTCACACTTTCACTCAGTAACCCCTCCCCCAGTGCCCTGTGTTACTGACATTATTTCTACTGATATTAATCCAGCTCCCTTAAACTGTCACTCAGTAATCCCTCCCGCAGCACCCTGTGTTACTGACTTTATCTCTACTGATGTTAATTCAGCTCCCTCACACTGTCACTCAGTAACCCCTCCCTCAGCGCCCTGTGATACTGGCTGCATGTCTACAGATATTAATCCAGCTGGCTCACACTTTCATTCAGTAACCCCTTCCCCTAGCGCCCTGTGTCACTGACTGTATCTTTATTGATATTAATCCAGCTCCATCATACTGTCAATCATTAACTCCTCCACCAGCACCCTGTGTTACTTCCAGCATCTCTACTGATGTTAATCCAGCTCCCTCACACTGTCACTCATTAACCGCTCCCCAGCATCCTGCGTTACTGACTGTATCTCTTCGGATGTTAATCCAGCTCCCTCACACTGTCAATCAGTAACACTTCCACCAGCGTCCTGTGTTACTGACTGTATCTCTACTGATGTTAATCCAGCTCCCTCACCTTGTCACTCAGTAACCCCTCCCCCAGCACGCTGTGTTACTGACTATATCTCTACTGCTGTTAATCCAGCTCTCTCACACTATTACTCAGTAACCCCTCCCCCAGTGCCCTGTGTTACTGACTGTATCTCTACTGATGTTAATCCAGCTCCCTCACCCAGTCACTCAGTAACCCCTCCCCCAGCACCCTGTGTTACTGACTGTATCTCTGCTGATGTTAATCCAGCTCCCTCACCCAGTCACTCAGTAACCCCTCCCCCAGCACCCTGTGTTACTGACTGTATCTCTGCTGATGTTAATCCAGCTCCCTCACCCAGTCACTCAGTAACCCCTCCCCCAGCACCCTGTGTTACTGACTGTATCTCTGCTGATCTTAATCCAGCTCCCTCACCCAGTCACTCAGTAACCCCTCCCCCAGCACCCTGTGTTACTGACTGTATCTCTGCTGATGTTAATCCAGCTCCCTCACACTTTCACTCAGTAACCCCTCCCCCAGCGCCCTGTGTTACTGACATTATTTCTACTGATATTAATCCAGCTCCCTTAAACTGTCACTCAGTAATCCCTCCCGCAGCACCCTGTGTTACTGACTTTATCTCTACTGTTGTTAATCCAGCTCCCTCACACTGTCACTCAGTAACCCCTCCCCCAGCACCCTGTGTTACTGACTGTATCTCTACTGATGTTAATCCAGCTCCCTCACACTGTCACTCAGTAACCCCTCCCCCAGCACCCTGTGTTACTGACTGTATCTCTATTGATGTTACTCCAGCTCCCTCACACTGTCACTCAGTAACCCCTCCCCGAGCACCCTGTATTACTGGCTGTATCTCTACTGATGTTAATCCAGCTCCCTCACACTGTCACTCAGTAAACCTTTCCCCTAGCACCCTGTGTCACTGACTGTATCTCTACTGATGTTAATCTAGCTCCCTCACACTGTCACTCTTTAAGCCCTCCCCTAGCGCCCTCTGATACTGGCTGCATCTCTACTGATATTAATTCAGCTGCCTCACACTTTCAGTCAGTAACCCCTTCCCATAGCGGCCTGTGTCACTGACTGTATCTTTACTGATATTAATCCGGCTCCCTCACACTGTCAATCAGTAACACTTCCGCCAGTGCACTGTCTTACTGACAGTATCTCTAATGATGTTAATTCGGCTCTCTCACACAGTCACTCAGTAATCTCTCCCCCAGCGCCCTGTGTTACTGACTGTATCACTACTGATGTTAATCCAGCTCCCTCACCCTGTCACACAGTAACCCCTCCACACAGCACCCTGTGTTACTGACTGAATCTCTACTGATGTTAATCCAGCTCCCTCACACTGTCACTCAGTAACCCCTCCCCCAGTGCCCTGTGTTACGGACTGAATCTGTACTGATGTTAATCCAGCTCCCTCACACTGTCACTCATTAACCCCTCCACCAGCACCCTGTGTTACTGACTTTATCTCTACTGATGTTAATCCAGCTCCCTCACACTGTCACTCAGTAACCCCTCTCCCAGCGTCCTGTGTTACTGACTGTATCTCTACTGATGTTAATCCAGCTCCCTCAAACTGTCACTCAGTAATCCCTCCCACAGCGCACATTGGTACTGACTGTCTCTCTACTGATGTTAATTCAGCACCCTCACACTGTCACACAGTAAACCCTCCCCCAGCACCCTGTGTTACTGGCTGTATCTCTACTGATATTAATCCAGCTCCCTCAGAATGTCATTCAGTAACGCCTTCCCCTCGCGCCCTGTGTTACTGACTGTATCTCTGCTGATGTTAATCCAGCTCCCTCACACTGTCACTCAGTAAACCCTTCCCCTAGCGCCCTGTGTTACTGACTGTATCTTTATTGATGTTACTCCAGCTCCCTCACACTGTCACTCAGTAAACCCTCTCCCAGCAACCCCTCCCCCAGCTCCCTGTGTTACTGGCTGTATCTCTACTAATATTAATCCAGCTCCCTCACACTGTCACTCAGTAACCCTCCCCCAGCACCCTGTGTTACTGACTGTATCTCTACCGGTGCTAATCCAGCTCCCTCAAAATGTCACTCAGTAACCCTCCCCCAGCGCTCAGTGTTACTGACTGTATCTCTACTGATGTTAAACCAGCTCCCTCACACTGTCGCACAGTAAACCCTCCCGCAGCGCCGTGTGTTACTGACAGTATCTCTACTGGTGTTAATCCAGCTCCCTCATACTGTCACACAGTAAACCCTCCCCCAGCAGCCTGTGTCACTGGCTGTATCTCTGCTGTAAGGGGTGGTGTGTGGGTGTTGTTTGTCAGCTTCACCTCTGACTCCTTTGAGCGGTTCGAATTGCTCGCACTCCCTTTTGTTCTAGACTTTGGACTTATTTGGGGGTCGTAATAAACTTGCAACAGTCACCTGGGTTAGTCAAAAAGAATTCAGATCTTTATTTTTGAGACAGGATAATATACAATACAATAAAACTTATACGGTAAAAGGGTGGGGAACACTCTGAAATAAGCGAGGGAGAATTACAATTCACAAAAACCCTTACCCTCCCAACCCCACTACACTAGCTAGGCTGGAATCCAGAGGACCAGGAAATGCTCACCAAAACAACTTTCTTGACAGATGTAGAGGTTCACGATTTCAGGGTTCTCTTTAGTTGTGGCGGTTGGAGCCTGCCGTACCTCGGACGTGGTAGAAGACTGCACCTGCGTTGGGTCTTCAGTTTGGGTTGGTCCGCAGATGCTGTTAGTTGCGCTGTTGGATCTATCGGGTAAGTACCCAATTTTCTTTGGTTAGGTCTAGTTTTAGGGTCTTTTGTGTCCAAATCTTACCATGGGGTAAGTCAGACTAGCCTGTAGAGTGGAAACAAGTCTCTGGTTCGTGAGTTTTTCAGCGGTTCGTTTCTTGTTGGTCGCGGTGACCCAGTGTTATCTGGTTGGTGGCAATATTGGCGGTTGTTGGTTTCTATAGGCCTTTGGTTGCTGCGATCTCTGTTTCTTCTTTCTTCCTTCGAGCCTCCGATGATGATCTCTCTCTTGAGCTGTACTGTGCTCTCACTGACCTTCTGACGAGCTGACTGACCGACTTGTGCTGAACTTGGCTCGACTGTACTGTTGAACTGAAAAGGCAGGCCTCAATTATACTAATTTGGGGCCTGGCTTATCTGACTGCCAAATCTCAGGTTTCTTTATTAAATTTGGCGGGCTCGTTATTTTTAATGTCCTTTAAAACTTTAACGAGCTTCGGGGATGGCCTATCCAAACTTAACGAGTTTAGGGGATGGCTCATCCAAACTTAATCGGCCTTTAACTGGTTTCGGGATTGCCTTGTAACCAGTTTTAAAATGCAAAACGTTTGTCAATCTCTTTAATTGATTTTGGACTGCGGTTTGTTTGTGGTAACCTGTAGGGCTAATGTTCCTTCCTTTGTATTCCTGGGGACATGTCCTGTTTATTCGATACCTGGTTCTGCGAATTCTCGGCGGGAAAACAGGCTTCATTGTCCTTATGTAAAACTGGGGCTGCACTGGACATTCCTTAGACAGTCCAATATCCAAACCTCGGGGGCCCACCCTGCCTCCCCGTTGTTCGAGCCTTTTGCAAGCCTGAACATGTCATTTAAACCAGCCAAACTTCCTGGGATTTTTCTTTTAAATCCCTTTTGCCCAATAACTCTTTAAAACAGTCCAGAAGTCTCTTCCTTAATTTAACTCTTTGAAATCTTCTGTTTGGCCCAACCACACTTTTACCCCTTTTACAGATTTCTTCTGTGATGTTCCCAAAATCATTTTAAAAATGACTTTCGAAACTTACACTACTGATATTAATCCAGCTCCCTCACAGTGTCACTCAGTAAACCCTTACCCTAGCGCCCTGTGTTACTGACTCTATCTCTACTGATGTTACTCCAGCTCCCTCACACTGACACTCAGTAACCCTTTCCCCAGGACCCTGTGTTACTGGCTGTATCTGTTACATAGCTATGTTTGGACTACATTGTACAAGTGTACTAACACTCAAATCAAGTGTAGCAGCACTACGATGCTGGGAAAGTAGTGCGCAGGCGCCGCACAGGGCACTTGGAAATATCACCCCGCACCATGCGGCAGGCAGCCATTACAACACAAATAAAACAGTAGTTATAATTACAAACTACTGAATCCAGAGTCGTCTTTACAAAGCACTACGAGCGCTAGAAGACATAACATGGTGGCAGTGGTATAAGTGAGTAAAACTTACGCAAATAAAAACGATATCAGATTGAAGAAAGAAATTTAAAAGTAAACTCTGCAGCATTGTAACCTCGAATCGTACGGGCAGCTAAAATGGCGGTGTCTAATGCACTGACCGCGAATATGCTCCCCATCATGAACTGGGAAGCTGACGATATCGTGGAAGCTTTCCGGAAATTTAAGCAAAAATGCAAGCTTACATTTAAAAGTTTCCTGAAAGGCTCCTCCGACGAGGAAAAAGTCAGCTACATTCTACTGTGGGCGGGAGAAAAACGCTTAGATCTCTATAACAGCTGGAGTTTATCCGAAGAGGATAAAACGAACCCTACGGAGATTTATGAAAAGTTCAGTAACCATCTCGAGCCTAAATCAAACCACCGCATACACAGGTATAAATTCCAAAGCTTAAGACAGGAACTTGGTGAAACGGCTGACAATTTCCTTACGAGATTAAAAAACGAAGCCAGCAAATGCAAGTTTACGGAACTAGAAGAAAGGCTGGTAGACCAATTAATATGGGGATCAGCACATAAAGAAGTGCAAAAAGAACTAATAGGAAAAGAAAAGCTCAGAATATCAGAAGCCATAGATACAGCGAGGGCTCACGAAGCCACAAAACAACAGATGAAAACGCTGAATACTCATACGGCTGACGTGCGGACAACACAGAGTAGATGCAGTGCGTGAAAAGCACAGCACACAAAAACAAGTATATGACAGCGGGAAGAATACGTGTAGAAACTGCGGAAGACAACACGACTAAACAGGCAGAAGAAAATGCCCAGCGTATGGAACAAGCTGCAACCCATGTGGTAAAGCAAACCACTGGCAAAAGATGTGCAGAGCTAAAAGAGAGGGGCTACACACCAAAAGCAGAGGTGGGCAGCAGAACCAACAAAAGAAAACAAAATCCATACCATGGGTGAACAAGATGACGAAGACTGCGGGTACGACAAAGCTCTGAACATTGAAACCATAACGGTTCTCTTACACAAAACGTCCAGAGCGGAAAGCACCCCAAAGAAAGAATGGCACACTATCATCCAGATTAAAAAGAGGATCGAAGGACAGCCCACAACCGTCAATCTAAAAGTAAAGTTGGACACAGGAGCTCAGAGCAACATCCTTCCACTGAGGCTATACCAGAGGATCTTCCCCGAAAACTTGGGCGAAGATAGATACCCGAAAAGAGGATGTTTAAAAGCAAACAACGTCAAGCTCACAGCGTATGGGGGGAGTGAGGTCAGACAACTCGGAACAACCTATATAAGAGGAACACACAAAAATAGAAACATCAACTGCATGTTCTATGTGACCGACTCCGAGGGACCGACGATCCTGGGATTAAACAGCTGCGAGAAGCTGGGGTTAATCTCGGTAAACCACGAACTAACAAAAACATCACTGAAAGTCGACAGCAACACCCCACTGGAGAATCATCCACAAATCATGGACACAAAACATTTGATGGACATGTATCCAGAATGTTTTGATGACACTGTAGGATGCTTCGGGGAGTTCAAGTACCATATAACAATAGATCCAGAGGTAAAACCCGTCATCCACGCCCCAAGAAAAATACCCATCAAGCTAAAAGAAAGATTATACACCGAACTAAAAGAAATGGAAGAGAAAGAAATAATCGCAAAAGTCACTGAACCCACAGACTGGATAAATTCGATTGTGGTACGGGAAAAGCCGAACGGACGGCTCAGAACCTGTCTGGACCCCAAAGACTTAAACCAGACAATAAAGCGGGACCACTACCCCACACCAACATTAGAAGAAATCACACCAGCACTGGCAGGAGCCAAAGTCTTCTCCAAACTGGATGCCAGAAACAGCTACTGGAACGTAAAACTGGATGAAGAATCAACTAACCTGGCGACTTTTAATACACCATTGGGGCGTTATAAATTCCTGCGGCTGCCATTCGGGTTGAAAGTCAGCCAAGACATCTTCCAATAAAAGATCGATGAAACATACAAAGGCTGTGAAGGAGCCATTGGAATCGCTGATGACATCCAAGTTTACGTATCAAATGAAAGAGACCACGACGCGCACTTGCACGAGGCCATGGAGCACACCAGAACGGCTGGCATCAAGCTGAACGCCGAGAAGTGCATCGTTAAAAGTACGAAATGCAAATTTTTTGGCATGATCTACACACCGGAGGGTGTCAAGCCTAATCCCGAAAAGGTTGAGGCGATAGCAGAGATGAAATCTCCAAACGACAAGAAGGAGCTGAGAAGCTACCTCGGCTTGGTCCAGTATATGAGCTCTTTCATCCCGAACATGTCAGACTACACAGCGAACCTAAGAGAATTACTAAAAGAAGACACCGAATACCAATGGTCAGAGTCCCATGAGAGGAACTTCAAACACCTAAAGGAATTATTATGTAAAGAAACCAGCCTGTCTTATTACGATAGAAAAAACCTGTCAACCTACAGGTAGATGCCTCTACCAGAGGGCTAGGGGCAGCCCTCGTGCAGGAAGGAAAACCAATAGCTTTTGCATCGAAGGCATTGACATCAGCGGAGACAAGATACGCAAACATCGAAAGAGAGCTATTGGCAGTAGTATACGGATGCGAAAAGTTCCACACCTACTTATATGGAAGAAAATTCGAGGTAGCGAGTGACCATCGTCCACTCGAACAAATTTACAAGAAAAACCTAAGCAAGGCCCCAGCAAGACTGCAAAGGTTACTGTTAAGACTCCAAAGTTATGACTTCGAATTAAAATACCGGCCAGGGAAAGAAATGGCACTGGCAGATGCATTGTCTCGATTGTCACCACACGAAAAACACGAGATGAAGGGCCTGACAGTAAAAATACACCACCTCGTAAATGTTACTCCCACAAAGCTTAGCCAAATTCAAGAGGAGACTGGTAAAGAAGAGGAGTTGCTACTACTCATGCAACAGGTAATACAGGGGTGGCCGGAGAAGATCCAGCAGGTCCAAAACCAAATCCGACAGTACTGGACAATCAGAGACGACATCTCGGTGGAGGACGGTGTTCTCCTTGCTGGCTCAAGAATCATAATACCAAAAACGATGCAAACGGAACTTCTCCGCTTAATACACCAAGGCTATATGGGAATGGAGAAATGTAAACTAAGAGCCAGATCAGCTGTGTACTGGATAGGCATGTACAAAAGCATAGAACAAATGGTCTCCACATGCTGCATATGCCAGAAATACCGAAACACACAGCAGAAGGAGGAGATGATTCAAATGGAAGTACCCCCGAGACCATGGCACACGGTCGGAACAGATCTGTCCCTGTGCAACCAGGAGTGGTACATCATAGTAGCAGACTACTACTCAAAATTTCCTTTTGTTAGAAGGATAAACGACATGAGAGCCACAACAATCACAAAAATTGCAAAAAACTTATTCGCAGAACAGAGCATCCCAGAGAAGGTCATCTGCGACAATGGGACACAATTCACCTCCAGCGAACTCAGAGCACTGGCTGGAAAATACGGATTTAAAATAATTACCTCATCCCCACATTACCCAAGGGGACACGGATTTATTGAAAGACAGATCCAAACAGTCAAAAGAGCTCTCATTAAAAGCAAGGAGATGGGAGAAGACCAAGACCTCGCCCTTTTGGCAATCAGATCGACACCTTTGAGAGCAGACTCGAAATCACCAGCAGAACTACTAAACGGTAGAAAATACAAAACAACTCTACCAGCAAAGATATATCCTCCCCAGGACCAAGAGGACGTTCGGCAGAAGCTGATGGAAACACAAGCTACGGGGAGCTCACACTATAACAAGCATGCAAAACCATTACCGGAGCTGCTAAATGGGCAATCAGTGCATATTCAAGATCCGTTGTTGAGAACATGGAGTCCAGCTAAGGTTATTGGAAAAGCTGATACTCCAAGATCTTACTTGGTAGAGACAGAACCTGGAAACCAATGCAGGCGAAACAGGATCCATATCAGACCCTCACCTGAAGCTGTCAAACAGCGGACAACATTAACAGCAGTTACGGTACCAGACATGGAAAACAATGGGGCAGAAATTCCTCCCCAAACGCGTGAGTACAGAAGCGGTACTCACACGTCTGGCCGGAGGAAATGCCGGTTTTCAGCATGCACAGCGCATGCGCTGAAAACCGGCATTTCCTCTCCTCTCACCCAAGAGTTGAAGAGGCTAGCGCGTGCGCTGTAGGGGGCAGCGCGTGCGTCTTGGATTTCCTCTGTTTTGGGGGATTTGCGCATGTCTAAAGGCCTCCGGTCTTTACGCTTGTAAAAAGCACACGTAAGTATTTATTTTTACAGGTAAGTGGTGTTTTAGTGCAATTTAGAATTTTTTTCCCCACAGGTTTATTATTTTAAAGAATCTACAATAAGGTAAGTTTAGTTTTAGAACCTTTTTATTAAAAATTTATTTTTTTCAAAAAAAAAATTATTGTTTAAATTATTTTTTTAAACTTATTTATACTTAATTTAATTATTGGGATTTTTTTTAAATTTTATTTAAAGTTTAAGTAGTGTTTTGGGGTGCAGTACTTCTCATGAGTTTGACAGTTCTTACTCTCAAACTTATGAATGAAGTTTCCCCTCCCCTGATTGGCTGAACAGTGCTCACCTGATCCCAGCCGGCACATCGCACTAACTACGCCGCTGGGTCAGGTTAGCACAGCGCGCCGACATCAGAACCTGGCCACTGAAAGGAAATCCACTGCGGGCCAGGTTTCAGATGTCGGCGCGCAGGGTGAGCGCACATCGGGGGCTTGCACGCGCGGCAAGCCCCCGACACCAAGTTCTGGGCCAATATAACGCCAGAAACAAACACCTCAAATACAACAACTGCAAACGTGCACTCTCCAGAGCCAAACATGACAGCACCGGCAACAAGAAATGAACACACCAAAACACTGCAGAAAGGAATAGTTACAGCCAAGTCCACAAGATGGAGGAGTAACATACAACCACCTGAGCGGTATCGCGAATAATTATAAAGACAATTATAATTCGCACAGAACAGTAAAACAACATGGACAAATATCTGTATATAAATTGAGCAAAGAAAGCTCACATTCTGTATTTTGTTAACGTTATTCAACTGGAAACATTGTAAAATAGAAAAATTGATGTAATTAGTTTTGTTGGGAAAGAGGGATGTTACATAGCTATGTTGGGACTACATTGTACAAGTGTACTAACACTCAAATCAAGTGTAGCAGCACTACGATGCTGGGAAAGTAGTGCGCAGGCGCCGCACAGGGCACTTGGAAATATCACCCCGCACCATGCAGCAGGCAGCCATTACAACACAAATAAAACAGCAGTTATAATTACAAACAACCGAGTCCAGAGTCGTCTTTACAAAGCACTATGATTGCTAGAAGACATAACAGTATCTCTACTGATATTAATCCAGCTCCCTCACACTATCATTCAGTAAACCCTTCCCCTAGTGCCCTGTGTCACTGACTGTATCTCTACTGATGTTAATCCAGCTCCCCCACACTCAAATTCAATAACCCCTTCCCCCAGCGCCCTGTGTTACTGACTGTACATCTACTGATGTTAATCCAGCTCCAGCACACTGTCACTCATTAACCCTCCCCCAGTGCCTGGTGTTACTGAATTTATCTCTACTGATATTAAAGCAGTCCCTCACAATGTCACACAGTAAACCCTCCCCCAGCGCCGTGTTTTACTGACAGTATCACGACTGGTGTTAATCCAGCTCCCTCACAATGTCACACAGTAAAACCTCCCCCAGCACCCTGTGTTACTGGCTGTACCTCTACTGATATTAATCCAGCTCCCTCACACTGTCACTCAGTATCCCCTCCCCCAGCACCCTGTGATACTGGCTGCATTGAGTACTGATATTAATCCAGCTCCCTCACACTGTCATTCAGTAACCCCTCGCCCAGCGCCCTGTGTTACTGACTGTAACCCTCCTCCCTGCGCCCTGTGTTATTGACTGTTTCTCGACTGATGCTAATCCAGCTCCCTCACACTGTCACTCAGTAACCCCTCGCCCAGCGCCCTGTGTTACTGACTGTATCTGGAGTGATGTTAATCCAGCTCCCTCACACTGTCGCTCAGTAACCCCTCTCCCCAGCACCCTGTGTTACTGATTGTATCTATACTGATGTTAATCCAGCTCCCTCACACTGTTACTCAGTAACCCCTCACCTTAGAGCCCTCTGTTATTGACTGTATCTCTACTGATGTTAATCCAGCTCCCTCACACTGTCACTCAGTAACCGCTCCCCTTAGAGCCTTGTGTTACTGACAGGATCTCTACTGATGTTAATCCAGCTCCCTCACACTGTCACTCAATAACCCCTTCCCCAGCGCCCGGTGTTACTGAATGTCTCTCTTCTGATGTTAATCCAGCTCCCTCACACTGTCACACAGTAAACCCTCCCCAAAACGCCCTGTGTTTCTGACTGTATATCTACTGATGTTAATCCAGCTGCCTCAAGCTGTCACTCAGTAACCCCACCCCCAGAACCGTGTGTTACTGACTGTATCTCCACTGATATTAATCCAGGTCCCTCACACAGTCACTCAGTAACCCCTCCCCGCAGTGCTCTGCGTTAATGACTGTATCTCTACTGATTTTAATCCAGCTCCGTCACACTGTCTCTCAGTAACCCCTCCCCCAGCGCCCTCTGTTACTGACTGTACCTCTACAGATGTTACTCCAGCTCCCTCACACTGTCACTCAGTAACCCCTCCCGCCAGGGCCCTGTGTTACTGACTGTATTTCTACTGACCTTAATCCGGCTCCCTCACACTCTTACTCAGTAACCCCTCCCCAGCACCCTGTGTTACTGACTGTATCTCTTCAGATGTTAATCTAGCTCCCTCACACTGTCAATCAGTAACCCCTACCCCAGGGCCCTATGTTATTGACTGTTTCTCTACTGATGTTAATCCAGCTCCCTCATACTGACTCTCAGTAACCCCTTCCCCAGCGCCCGGTGTTACTGACTGTCTCTCTTCTGATGTTAATCCAGCTCCCTCACACTGTCAATCAGTAACCTCTACCCCAGGGCCCTATGTTACTGACTCTATCTCTACTGATGTTAAACCAGCTCCCTCACACTGGCACTCAGTAACCCCTCCCCCCAGCGCTCTGTGTTACTGACTGCATCTCTACTGATGTTAATACAGCTCCCTCACACTGTCATTCAGTAACCCCTTCCCCTAGCACCCTGTGTTACTGACTGTATCTCTACTGATGCTAATCCAGATGGCTTACACTGTCACTCAGTAACCCCTCCCCCTAGCGCCCTCTGTTACTGACTGTATCTCTACTGATGTTACTCCAGCTCCCTCACACAGTAACTCAGTAACCCCTCCCCCAGCACCCTGTGTTACTGGCTGTATCTCTACTGATATTAATCCAGCTCCCTCACACTCTCATTCAATAACCCCTTCCCCCAGCGCCCTGTGTTACTGACTGTATCTCTGCTGAGGTTAATCCAGCTCCCTCACACTGTCACTCAGTAACCTATTCCCCTAGTGCCCTGTGTAACTAACTGTATCTCTACTGATGTTACTCCAGCTCCCTCACACTGTCACTCAGTAACCCCTCCCCAGCACCCTGTGTTACTGACTGTATCTTTACTGATATTAATCCAGCTCCCTCACACTGTCTCTCAGTAGCTCCTCCCCCATCGCACTGTATGACTGACTGCATCTCTACTGATGTCAATCCAGCTCCCTCACACTGTCACTCAGTAATCCCTCCCCCAGCACCCTGTGTTACTGACATTATCTCTACTGATATTAATCCTGCTCCCTCACACTTTCATTCAGTAACCCCTTCCCCTAGCACCCTGTGTTACTGACTGTACCTGTACTGATGTTAATCCAGTTCCCCCACGCTGTCACTCAGTAACTCCTCCCCCAGCGCCCTGCGTTACTGACTGTATCTCTACTGATGTTAATCCAGCTCCCTCACACTGTCACACAGTAATACCTCCCCCAGCGCCATGTGTCACTGAATGTATCTCTACTGATGTTAATCCAGCTCCCTCACACTGTCACTCAGTAACCCCTTCCCCTAGCGCCCTCTGTTACTGACTGTATCTCTACTGATGTTACTCCAGCTCCCTCACACTGTCACTCAGTAACCCCTCCCCCAGCACCCTGTGTTACTGGCTGTATCTTTACTGATATTAATCCAGCTCCCTCACACTGTCACTCAGTAACCACTCCCCAGCACCCTGTGTTCTGACTATATCTCTACTGATATTAATCCAGCTCCCTCATCTTGTCACTCAGTAACCCTTTCCCCAGCGCCCAGTGTTACTGGCTGTCTCTCTACTGATGTTAATCCAGCTCCCTCACACTGTCACTCAGTAAACCCTCCCGCCAGCGCCCTGTGTTTCTGACTCTATCTCTACTGATGCTAATCCAGCTCCCTCACACTGTCACTCAGTAACCCTCCCCCCAGCGCCCTGTTTTATTGACTGTATCTCTACTGATATTAATCCAGCTCCCTCACACTGTCACTCATTAACCCCTCCCCCAGCACCCTGTGTTACTGAATGTATCTCTACTGATATCAATCCAGCTCCCTCACACTGTCACTCATTAACCCCTCCCCCAGCGCCATGTGTCACTGAATGTATCTCCACTGATGTTAATCCAGCTCCCTCACACTGTCACTCAGTAACACCTCCCCTTAAAGCCCTGAGTTACTGACTGTATCTCTACTGATGTCAATCCAGCTCCCTCACACTATCACTCATTAACCCCTCCCCCAGCACCCTGTGTTACTGACATTATCTCTACAGATATTAATCCAGCTCCCTCATGTAATGATATCAACAAATAGAGATGGTATTTGCCTGTTCGATTAGGATGCCTTAATAACATGATTGCATGTATTGCTTGCTTGTGCCTGACCAGCAGATGGCATGTGACCGAGACAAGCAAGGCAGTTGAGTTTAGTTTCGGTTTCGTTCTAGATGCATCACAAGCATAATGGTGTCTCCTGAATGCTGTATAAAGAGTTGAACAGACTTTAGATTAAAACTCATTCTCTTTCATAAATGTCTCATCATTGAACCCACAAAGAAATCAGTACATGGTGTCAGAAGTGGCTGAAAGAGATGAAGAGAAAACATCTGAAGTTAAATCAGCTCTCCACAAATTAGCAAGCCAAAAGAGAACATCGTTGCTTACCATTGGAGAATAGCTAACGAAGTGAAAAATGGAAGGTTTACTCCCACCGGCGACGCTTCAGTTGACAGGTAATGTGGCTGAAAATTGGAGAAGGTTCAAACAACGTTTGGGGTTGTATTTATCAGCAATCGGAGCTGACGAGAAAGGTAATGAAAGGAAATCGTCACTGTTCTTACATGTCGTGGGTGATGAAGCGCTGGAGGTGTATAATAACATCACATTCGCTGCTAATGGAGACAAAATGAAGCTAGATAAAATAATGGAACAGTTTGAGGCCTACTGCATACCTAAAAGTAACGTGACGTTTGAGAGGCACAGATTTTTCACATGTGTACAGAAAATGGGTGAGACTATTGATCAGTATGTGACTGAACTGAGAAACAGAAGCAAATCGTGTGAATTTGGGGGACTGACAGACTCGCTGATAAAAGACAGACTGGTGTGTGGTATTCCAGATAATGGTCTAAGGGAAAGACTGCTAAGAGAGCAAGATCTAGACCTGGGAAAAGCCATAGCACTGTGTAGGGCTACAGAGACTGTGAAGTTGCAGGCAAAGGAGCTGTTCAGTGACAGTAGCTGCAACGTGGATGCAGTGAGAAAGAACGGATACAAACCGTTTAACAAAACGAGCGCCAATGTGAAAAAAGAGGCGTGGCCAGCGAACGAAAATGAAAGGGGGAATCGAAAGTCATGTAGTCGATGTGGTACACAGCATCCACCAAGAAAGTGTCCAGCATATGGTAAAACATGCAATAGTTGCAACAAGAACAACCATTATGCCCGTTGCTGTAAGAACCAAGCGCAACAAAGCAAGGTCCATACAGTAGATGAAAGCGAGATAGAGGAGTTCAATGTAGATGTTGTGTCTGAAAACAAAGAAGAAGAAAGAGACTGGATGTTGACACTAAAAGTGAATGACATACACATTCCATTTAAATTGGATACTGGAGCACAAGTTAATGTGATATCAGAGACTGATTTTAAGAAAATTAGACCCAGACCAAAGATACATGGAATCAAAGTGAAAGTGACAGGATACTCAGGTACTGATATATCAGTGAAAGGAAGATGCATTGTCAAAGTAACACACAAGGACAGAGAGCACACGCTAGCATTAATCGTGGTGCCAAAGGATGTGCAAGCCATACTGGGTTTAAAAGCCTGTGAGAGACTGAACCTGGTAAGGAGAGTCCTCGTTGTGGAAAGCGAAGGAGAGACAGTCTATGATGAACTGAATGTTGCGTACACACCAGGTAAGCTGATGTATACAGCAGACACGTTGTCCAGAGCTGTTGACCCAGGAGAGCCCACAAACACAGTGAAAAGACTGATGTACAAGGCAAAAGACAGTGGAACTGACTTCTACCAGAGCATGCTTGTATACCGCACAATGCCGCTCGAGTGTGGTAAGTCACCAGCCCAACTCCTGATGGGACGTCGGCTAAGGTCAAACCTACCCATCCCGGAGAACCTCCTGATACAAAAGAGGTGGAGAAAGTGAGGAAGTTCAAAGAACAACAGAAAGATAAGCAAAAGTATTACTATGACAGGGGAACACAAAACCTACCTGAACTCCACACTGGTGACCAAGTAAGGTTGATAGACAAAACAAACACATGGACTCAGAAGGGAACTGTCCTGAGTGAAGTTCAACCAAGATCATACACCATTCAGACAGATGAGGGTGCTGTTCTGAGAAGAAATCGTTGAGGTCTTCTCATGGGACCAGCCACAGCAGGTCAAGAGGCTGATACTGTTGAACAACCTTATCACACAGCTGAGAACCAATCATCTGAGGCAACAACTCAGATTCAAGGACAATCAATCAGAAAATCCTCAAGACACGTGAAGCCTCCTGAGAGACTCATTGAGCAAATTTAAGGACTATTGTTATAGAAGGAAGTAATGTTATCTTATTCTTTCTTCAAGTTCTAGTGTATTGACATATTTCATGTGAACACACAAAGCAAGGTTAAAAAACTTTGATCATGATAATGATAATGTAAGTTCATTAAGTGTTACAGTTAAAATGCAGATTAATACAAAGAAAACATGTTGTTAGTTAAAAGTAAAATACTTTTGTTTTAAGAAAAGGAGATGTAATGATATCAGCAAATAGAGATGGTATTTGCCTGTTCGATTATGATGCCTTAATTGCATGATTGCATGTATTGATTGCTTGTGCCTGACCAGCAGAGGGCATGTGACCGAGACAAGCAAGGCAGTTGAGTTTAGTTTCGGTTTCGTTCTAGATGCATCACAGCATCGTGTCTCCTGTAAAAGCTGTATCAAAGAGTTGAACAGACTTTAGATTAAAACTCATTCTCTTTCATAAATGTCTTGTCATTGAACCCACAAAGAAATCAATACACCTCACACTGTCATTCAGTAACCCTTCCCCTAGCACCCTGTGTTACTAACAGTATCTGTACTGATGTTTATCCAGTTCCAGCACGCTGTCACTCAGTAACTCCTCCCCCAGCGCCCTGCGTTACTGACTGCAACTCTACTGATGTTAATCCAGCTCCCTCACACTGTCACACAGTAATACATCCCCCAGCGCCATGTGTCACTGAATGTATCTCCACTGATGTTAATCTAGCTCCCTCACACTGTCACTCAGTAACACCTCCCCTTAGAGCCCTGAGTTACTGACTGTATCTCTACTGATGTCAATCCAGCTCCCTCACACTGTCACTCATTAACCCCTCCCCCCAGCGCTCTGCGTTACTGGCTGCATCTCTACTGATGTTAATCCAGCTCCCTCACACTGTCACACAGTAATACCTCCCCCAGCGCCATGTGTCACTGAATGTATCTCTACTGATGTTAATCCAGCTCCCTTACACTGTCACTCAGTAACCCCTCCCCCAGCACCCTGTGTTACTGGCTGTATCTTTACTGATATTAATCCAGCTCCCTCATCTTGTCACTCAGTAACCCTTTCCCCAGCGCCCAGTGTTACTGGCTGTCTCTCTACTGATGTTAATCCAGCTCCCTCACACTGTCACTCAGTAAACCCTCCCCCCAGCGCCCTGTGTTTCTGACTGTATCTCTACTGATTTTAATCCAGCTCCCTCACGCTGTCACTCAGTAACCCCTCCCCCCAACGCCTTGTGTTACTGACTGTAGGGGGTTTTGCACAGGCTTGTTCGGGTCAGCCAGCTTTCCCTCTGACTACCTTCCTTGAGCGGTTCGAATCGCTCGCCCCCTGGGTTCTGGACACCGGACTTAAATACAGGCAGCGATACAGAGAAGTCTCGAGTAGACAGGTGGTTGGATGCAAACAAAACCAAGATTTTATTGAAGAGGAAAACTTGATACAATCTTATGGAAAATTATTAGTGTACACTTCTACAGGCAAGAATTACAAGAGAGTCATAATAATACTATACTTATACAGGGAATGGGGAACACATGGCACATCGAGGGAAAACAACTATCTCAACAATCCCCTTATCCTTAACCCACCTCCTATACCTAACTAGGTTAATCTATAAGGGGTCAGAATTCATGCTCACCAATGAAAAAAAAAGGTTTTGTTAGACTCAAAACAGCGGTTGGGTTCGGGGTTCGCTCTTGGTGCTCTCTGGAGCCTGCCATCGTCACGTGGGCTCCCGGGTGCTGCAAGGGCGTTGACCAGGTTCGAGTACCCCAAAGTTACAGTCTCTGCTTGGGTACTTTACCTTGCAGGGATGGTTGTTCGCCGACAGCTTAAGTTTGCATGAAGATACTCGCAGGTCGGCTGAGGCTGAAGGCCCGATGATTCGAAGCCTACCCTCAGTTGGCCTTCCCCGGGTGGTCTTCCCTCCTCCTCCGCTCGTCGCGTGCCTGAATTGCCCGTGTTCGCCCGACCCGGTGTCGGGGCGAGTCCAGATGGAGTTGGAGAGGGCACGGGCAAAGGCCTGGTGGTGAGCGCGGGATGGGGGAAGAGCGGCATCCACGAGGGTGAGGGGCCGAAGATTCGGGGAGCGGCAATACCGACAGCAGCAGAGCAGCCGAGCAGGAGTTCCTTCTTCTTCTTCCGATTGCTACCTGGGTGCCTTCATTTATACCTTCGTCGAAAACCCTTATCTGCCTGCCAAATCAGGTTAGTTCTTTGTTTTAATTTTGGCGGGCTAGTTAAAATAATGGTAGCAAGCTGTACTGACGGTTTTTAGATGGCCGGTAATTGCATCTACTGGCCCGATAATTGACTCGTATTGTCCTGAACGTCCTTGATGGGCTTGTCCAGCCTCAATGGATGTGTTTAATCTGTTTCCGATTAGGTATGTAGATCATTGAATTTAGATCTACCTCTAATTCGGCCTAATACATAATTCACAGTTTGTCTGGGTCCCAAACACAAATGTAACGGGTTTTAGATCACAGAGGTTTCTCTCTCTAGAGGCCTCTCTCTCTTGCACAGTAAAACCGTGAGTGATTCGACCCACTCGCCCCTTAGATTCTGTACTCTGGACTTTGGGGCAGGAACTACAATGTAGAGAAAACTCTTATAGACCAAGTTTGATGAAATGAAATGGAATTTTATTGCATAATGTAAAACAAATCAAATGCAAGCAAATAAGAGGGTACATGGGAGGAAAAAAAACACAAACAAATCATAATGACAAAATATTAACTAAGGCAAATACAGGCATATTATACTCTACAAAGATCATCATGAAATGGGGAAAACACACGGAACATCGAGGGACAACAACTCATGTTAATTGTACCCTTAAATGTCCACCCCCTTAAACCTACCTAGATCTGATTATGAAGGGCCAGAAACATGCTCACCAATCCAACTAGGAAGTGTAAGGTTTTGAAAACAGGTCTGCGTTTGATCCTTTCAGGCGTCCTGTCTCCACGTGATTAGTGGAGCCCCAGCGAGCTGCGCCACATCTCTCTCCTGAGGTGGGGTCGGGGACGGCTGGACACCGGCTGGCCTGGATGTCGGCGAGGTCAGGGATCGTCTGCTCGACCCCGGTCAGAGGAGCCTCGGGCTGGCCCCCATAGTTTCTTCTGTAGTTTTTTATTGTCTCTTCTCCCGAGCCGGAATGGGTCGATGGCCTCCCGTTTCGTCAATGGCCCAGGGTTGGTCGATGATCTCCCAATGTTTTACCCCGGGGTGGGACGCCGGCTCGAACCGTCTTCTTCTCCTTCTTCTAGCGATGATGCCACCGATACGATGGTAGCACCACGATGGCTGCTTTTTTTTCTACCCCTGGGTTCCCAGATATACTTCTCATCAGAAGCCCTTATCTCGCGCCAAATCAGGTTAGTCTTTTGTTTTAATTTTGGTGGGCTGGGAGTGTTGTGTATGTACCTTTAAGGGAATAACTGGTCTCAGACTGCAGTACCGGCAGTGACCACCCCTGTATAAAAGGCCCTAGCATTCTGTAGTTTCAGTTTCCAGGTTGTCTCCATTCAGTAAAGACTTGTTATAATCAACTCCTGCAGTCCGTGTCTCAATTATACACGGACATAATACTGGCGACGAGTAAGAAACAAACTTACCTGCAACTTGGCAGCATCTCAGACGACGTTATTGAAGGTCGAAGCCAGAAGAAGGAAAAAAAAATAATCCAAAGAAACTCGAGAAATGGGCGTCGACCATGGGCAACCGCCCTCCAAATCATCGAATTGAAAAGTGCAGGAGAGACTGTCGAGAGCCAGGCTTGGTCTCCAGTCTGTGGTTTCCCAGCTAATCGGGCTGGTGGCAGGTAGTGCACTGTTCCTTCCTGGGCTGTGCCGGGCTAGAGCTCGATCGGGTGGCTCTGCAACGGGGCCGGGCAGCGAGTCGGGAAGCAAAGAGAGAAAGAGAGGGTGGAGCACACAGGGCGCGGCCGGTGCTTCATAGCCGGGTAGCGTTCGGAACTAAGAAGAGGGAGGGAAGTGTCCCAGAGGGTCCGCTCCACGACGGGAACAGTTCTTCAATTAACGGAGCAAATATTGAAGCGCGATAGAAAAATAAAAATACCGCGGAGAGCGGCGTTGGCAGCAGCGATCGGGGAGGCACGAAGACCATAGGGCGTCGCCATTACAGGATAGTAAAATAAATATAATCGCCAGCAACAGCGTTGGCAGCAGCGGCAGCGGCGGGAAAGCGCGGGAGGCGCCATCTTAACTCGGCGGGGAAGAAGGAAAAGCGCGGGAGGAGCCATTTTGATCCATCGGGGACGAAGGCAAAGCGCGGGAGGAGCCATCTTAGATTTTCAAGATGCCAAAGACTGGCGATATCACTGCCTTCGATAATGCAATAGAAGACTGGACCACGTATGTGGAAAGAGTCGAGGTATATTGCGAGGCAAACAAAATAGCCGATGAGAAAAAGGCATCAGTATTGCTAAATTTAATGGGCGCAAGAACGTACGGCTTATTGCGGGACCTGATTACTCCAGCCAAACCGAAGGTGAACAGTTTTAACGAAATTGTTGCTATCCTACAGGAACACCTAAATCCTACACCGCTGCTGATAGCAGAAAGATTTAAATACCACAGGAGAAATCAGCATAAAAATGAGAGCAATGCTGATTACCTTACGGAACTACGCAAGCTATCAAAGCACTGCCAGTTCGGAGCAGGACTGGCAGATACCTTACGGGACAAATTTGTCTGTGGACTCCTGAGTGAAGGAACCCAGAAGAGGTTACTCTCAGAGAAAGAGCTGACGCTAGATAAGGCTTTCAGCATGGCAGTATCGTACGAAGCAGCAGTAAGGGGAGCTGTGGAAATACAACAAAAGCCACAGGAATACGGCACCCACGAAATGACACAGGGATTTGCCAAATGTTATCGCTGCGGCAGAGCAAACCATGACCAGAAGGACTGCTGGTCCAAGGACAAAATATGTCGGCAATGCGGAAAGATGGGACACATTGCACGAGTTTGCAGGTCTGGGAAGAAGACCAACGACAACAAAAAGGCTACTAAGGAACCGTACAGGAAAGTACAAAAGATGACGGACAGTAGTTCCGAAGACCAGATGAGCGATAGTGAATCCGGGAACAAGAGACTAAGCTGTCTCAAACTTCACAACGTAATCGCAAAAGAGGATCACCGAACCATTTGGGTCACCCTCACGATAGCAGGGTCCCAAGTCAAAATGGAATTGGATACAGGATCAGCTCTAACCGTCATGAATCGACGAGACTACGAGCGGCTATTCTCACACATACCCTTGAGAGAGACATCCATTGTCTTGAGGACGTATACGGGGCAAAAAGTATACCCCAGAGGAAAAATAAGGGTGCCTATCGAATACAACGGCAAGAAAATACGGAAATTGTATCTCTACATTCTGCAAGATGGTGGACCACCGTTATTGGGACGTGAATGGATCAGAAAGATAAGTTTAGACTGGCATTCCATTCAGGCACTGACGGTGGCTGGTAAAAAGGATGACGACGTCTCTCCTGGACGATTGTCAACAATCTTAGCTGACGCCAAAGAGGTATTTCAACAAGAACTGGGCACTCTTAAAGGCGTAACCGCCTCGATAAAAATAGAGGAGAATGCAATTCCCAAGTTTTTCAAAGCAAGACCGGTACCATATGCAATTCGCCCAGCCGTCGAGGCAGAGCTGGAGAATCTGGAGAATCTGGAGAAGGCAGGCATGTTATCTAAGGTAGACTGGAGCGAGTGGGCGACACCCATCGTTCCTGTCATGAAGAAAACGTTAAACAATAAGTCTGAGGAGCCAAGGAAGGTTCGCATCTGTGGGGTCTTCAAGGTGACGGTGAACCCAGTCCTTCACACAGTAAAATATCCTCTTCCAAGGATAGAAGATATCTTCGCCTCACTTTCTGGAGGGAAGCGTTTTACAAAAATTGACCTAGCACAAGCATATTTGCAGTTGGAGGTTGAAGAATCCTTTAGGAAGTATCTCACGATAAACACTCACAAATGTCTTTACCAGTATAATCGACTAGTATTCGGAGTAGCATCAGCTCCGGCGATATGGCAAAGACTGATGGAACAAGTCCTGCAAGGGATTCCGGGGACTCAGTGTTACTTGGACGACATCCTAGTGACAGGTGAAGATGACAGTGAACACCTTGCCAACCTAGAGCAGGTGCTCACTAGACTACGTGAACATGGGCTACGAGCCAATCGCGCTAAGTGTGAGTTTTTTAAGAAAAAGCTATCGTACTGTGGCCACGTGATTGATGAAGAGGGGTTGCATAAGTCCCCTGACAAAATTGAAGCAGTAGTTAAGGCTCCAGCGCCTGAAAATGTGTCGCAACTGAGGTCATTCCTCGGATTGGTGAATTACTACCATAAGTTTTTGCCGAATTTGTCCACAATTCTGCATCCACTGAACACCCTACTACAAACGGGAGTAGCATGGAAATGGAGCGATGAATGTAAGCGGGCCTTTCAGAAGAGTAAGGACCTAATCACTTCAAGATAAGTATTGGCTCACGACAACCCATCACTACCGATAAGACTGGCGTGTGATGCGTCCCCCTACGGTGTTGGGGCGGTACTGTCACATAAGTTCAGAGAGGCCGATAGCTTTTGCGTCACGCTTGTTAACTTCAGCCGAGCGTAACTACGCCCAGATTGACAGAGAGGCCCTCAGCCTGGTGTGGGGGGTGAAGAAGTTCAATTACTACCTGCACGGTCAGAAATTTACTCTACTAACTGATCATCAACCTCTCGTTTCCATTTTCAACCCTCAGAAGGGCGTACCGATAATGACGGCACAACGGCTACAGAGGTGGTCCCCTTTCCTAGGGGCACACCAATATGACATCGAGTACAAAGGAACTAAACAGCATGGGAATGCTGATGGACTGTCATGCCTACCATTGCTGACGGTGGAAGAAGAACTGGCAGTGGATCCAGTGGAGTTATTCCACTCGACTATAGTCGAATGTCTCCCTGTGATAAATGCAAACATAGAAAAGGAAACACGAAATGACCCGACACTCTCCTGGGTCTATGATTTAACGGTGAAGGGATGGCCAGCACATGGCGAACCACTGCTGCCAGCATTCTCGCCGAGAAGAGAACAGCTGTCAGTGTGCAGAGGAACCTTGATGTGTGGATCCAGATTAGTAATTCCACCCAAATTGAAGGATAGACTGCTCAATGAGCTTCATGAGGGTCATCTGGGGGGGGTAAAAATGAAGAACTTAGCCAGAGTGTTTGTGTGGTGGCCGGGAATCGATAGAGAAATCGAAGAGATGACCAAGAGCTGTACAGGGTGCCAGAAGGTCCAAAACGCCCCACCACAAGCCCCTCTACATCCATGGGAGTGGCCCTCATCTCCATGGCAAAGGGTGCACATTGATTTTGCTGGTCCCTTTATGGACTCAATGTTTTTAATTGCGGTGGATGCACATTCAAAGTCGCCAGAGGTAATAAAAATGTCCTCAACCACCAGAGAAAAAACTATCACAGTCTTACGAACCATATTCGCCAGGAATGGGCTGCCTGAACAGATTTGCTCTGACAATGGACCACAGTTTGTGTCTGAAGAGTTCCGGAGGTTCTTAAAGAACAATGGTGTTAAGCATTACACATCCGCCCCATATCATCCAGCCACTAATGGATTGGCCGAGAGGTTTATTCAAACATTCAAGAAGGCTATCAAGGCAATGTGTAATGAAGATATACCCCTACAACACAAGGTGGATAACTTCTTGTTTGCCTACCGGAATGCGACACATGCGGTTACCAACCAAACTCCAGCCATGATGTTCTTCAATCGAAGACTACGATGCCGCTTGGATTTGGTTAAGCCAAACATCAGAAGAGATGTGGAGAACAGGCAGTTTCAGAATATGAATGAAAGGCCGACCAGGAGTTTTAAGATAGGTCAACCAGTTTTGGCCCGGGACTACCGCACAGAGAAATGGCAGCCAGGAACGATCTGTACACGGCAAGGACCTCTAATGTATACCGTGGACATTGGAGAGAGCATTGTAAGACGCCATGCTGACCAGATTCTAGAGTCACTGGAAAACGTCAACTCCACACCACGATCTGATTCACCTGGCGATGAAACCGAAGTACCAATTGCATCTACCGCAGAATCGGTGATATTGGAAGCAGACGAACCAAACAACAACATTGATCCCGACGCAACCTTGCCAGAAGAGCCTGATATCCCAAAGAGGCGTTATCCAGACAGAATCAGGAAGCCTCCTCAAAGATTGAACTTATAATTGCTTAACTTCAACCAATGTATCTAGCAACCGTAATTGTAATTGTAATTAGTTATTATTTAGTTGTTAAATGAATGTTATGTACTGCTTATCTAAAAAGGGAGGAATTGTTGTGTATGTACCTTTAAGGGTATAACTGGTCTCAGACTGCAGTACCGGCAGTGACCACCCCTGTATAAAAGGCCCTAGCATTCTGTAGTTTCAGTTTCCAGGTTGTCTCCATTCAGTAAAGACTTGTTATAATCAACTCCTGCAGTCCATGTCTCAATTATACATGGACATAATAGGGAGCACAACGGGGTAGTTATTATATTTTTAACTGTTCTTGGATGGCCGGTAACGGGCCACTCTGGTCTGGAATGACCTTCATTGTTTTTAATGTCCTGGTGATGTCCTTACCGGGTCCTTGATGCTCTTCTCATGAATATGAAACTGTTCCCTTTTGTCTGGGTAAACATTTAGATGGTCTTTATCGACAGGCCGTTCTTGACTGGATCTGCATCCAATCTATATGTATATGTGGGTGTCTGGTTTCGTTCTCTCAGAAACGGCTTCCAGAACTTACTGTGGGCTGAATCCACAAAGCTGTCTGAGGACTGCAGGAACCATTTTAAAGTGTCCCAATAAGTTGGTCACGGGGTCTGGTGGCCATTTTGAATGCCCCTTTTTCCTAGGCTTCTTTTAAAACAGTCTTTAAAATCATGGCCTCTTCTGCCATTCGACCCTTTATAAAATAAAGTTAAATTTTGCGAATCCTACACACCCCCTGATGATACTGTAACTTGCTTGAAGTATCATAATTCTGGGTGAGCAAAAATTTCTGACTTTCCATAATCAAACCATCCCCAGTATTTACCTATCTATGACCCCACGACACATGCATTTCCCATTTCAGAAAAACCTAGTGTACATTAAGCACCTATAGATGGCAATAGTTCAGATGTGAAATTTGACATACTCACTTCCAGGTGTGGAGGGGGGCCTAATACCCTTACATCACCTGGTGCATACACACTATCTTTTAATAATAACAACACATCTAATAAAATTCAAGAATAAAAATAAAATACACTCACAAAAGAATCAAATGCACATGAATACATATCAAAATAATACAGAGGAGGGAGGGAAAACTTTAACTTTATCAAAAATCTAAACGGGTGTCTCTTCTTCTACCCGCACATAATGCTCCCTCCATTCCCCTCTGTTCTCATACTTTTGCGAATGTTTGACCTTTTTACAGTGTACAAACAGTAAATAAACTACAATGATAACCTGGCACACTACAAGAATGTGGGAGGCTATCCTAATCCAAGAAGGGACTTCTATATTAGTGAACAGGTCCCACCATGGTGGGGTCACTATATCCAATATGTCTGCCCCTATCTCTAAAGTCTTCGGCTCCAGTTTATAGAAATGTTTCTGTGAAACAACAACGGCTTTTAATATCTTGGTGAGGTGTTCAGGGAGAGGGGGGAATGATATATCCAAAATGTGCAACGAATCGCTGGAGATCGGTGAAATTCTCTTTAACAGTGATGTGAACAGTGGAAGGTTCAGGAATGGGGACAATTTGCTCTTGGGCTGCTTGAACTTCTGCCCTGGGCTTGAAACAGAAGCTGCTGTCACTAACCGGACACCAACCGTGCTGTCCATGTTGGTAGAGGGGCGCTGCAGTGGTGACACAGTATGTCCCACCTCCTATATATGCCACCTGCGGGGGCACATGTCCTTGTGCCATTGCCTCCATGGTGCAATTTATAGGCTCCGCGCCAGCAGTCCTGAACCCGCACTGTGGTTTTGAATGGGCATTCAAGTGCTGGGGACACAGGATGATGTGTGCTCCCCGGCTCCGGCACCCCGAGAGGTCGGTACCCGTCATTGCATGCTCCCATCGAATGACATAAGGTGGGACCCCTGTGTAGCGAATGTGCGCACCCCCCTGAATGACTCCAATGTTCTCCACCCTGTATACCGGGGCAGGTTTAGCTGTCTTTCCCATCACCGGCATTCTGACCACTATACCCATAATGGTGTGATTAGACCGTCCACAGTCCACTGGGACTGGGTAGGCTTCTGAAGCTAGTCTGAGCTGGCACGGACTCAATGCGTTCTCAAAAGGGTGGAGGGCTGCGAGGTGCTTGTTGCTGATCCAGGAGGGGACTAAACCTTGCTTTAAATCCTCCAGATTACTGCGGCCCTCGCCCAGTAACCACGCCCCGTACAGCACGCAAGCTTCGTTCTGCGCAGCCTGATCGGACGCATTCCGATCCTCCCTGATAAGAGCATTTACCGTTTTAGCGTGTTTCTCCAGCTCAGCAATAATTTCTTTTAAGTGTAGTGTCATGGCCTGGTCCTCATGTAACTCAGAACCCACTACCTTATTCTCATCAGTCAGTATCTATCGTAACTGTGTTTTCAAACCATTAATCTGGGTCTGCAGCTCCACGTCATCCAGAGTGTTGATGATGGAAGTCCCTGTATTAAAAGCTGTAAAAATATCATTTACTGTACCCCTTCTTTGTCTCCCTGCCCTGTCCAAGACCTCATGTGGTGTGGTGTACAATTTGGCTCTGTCTACATCAGCAAAGTCGAATTCATAAAACTGTCTGAACATGTTTGTTAACAGGACCTGGTACAATTGCTCCGTTTCCTTGGGGCACCACTCTGGCAATCGCACCTCGGTGAGGTTTAAAATCACCGAGGCCACCGCGTAGTGCACTCCTTGGTACAGCACCTGACCTGTGGGTACTAATACCAATCCGTTCCCGGGTCCCTTGGTAGTGGTGGGGCACCCTTCCTTGCGGGCTTTGACTACCGGAATCGTGGGCAGGGTCTTGCGGGGGCCGGTGATGAGCTCAGTGGCGTTTACTGGGATCTGAGAGTATGGGACTATGCACGCCCGTGTGCTGATGTCCCACCTCATTCCTTTCCCAGCATCCTGCCACTGCCTTTGGAAAAAGATGGAGACGCCTGTGGGGCAGGCGCTTTCTGAACCCCACATACAGATGTAAATCCCCTCATCTGGTTCCCACCATTTGTTCCAACAGACACTCAACCCCCCTTGAGTCCCCGTAATAGTCCGATGGGTGTTGTTACCCAATCTCTCCCACTTGACCGTGGAGTTCTTCATGGTGCTGCTCAACTTGTGCAGCCACCACCAACGATTCAAAGGTACATGTCCATTGCAAACCAGGCAAATCTTCTTCCCGACGGTGACGCTTATTTTGGGTGCAATGATCCGCACCCTGGGGCACATCAGAGATGTCTCTCTGTATGCAAACCCCGTCTGGCTGGAGTATTCAGTAGAGTTCGACCCCAGCCAGCCTGGCCATCTTCCTTCATGGAAGTAGGCAGCAGTCTCTTCAGCGTCCCGCGGGCCGGTTCCGTCGATCGCGATGGGGCCTCTGTTGCCAGAGCATCCATAGATCGTGGAGTCCTTGGTGCAGCCCCGATAGGCCCAGCTCCACCCGATTACCACGACCACGACGAGAATTCCTCTCGTCATCTTTTTGGTTCCTGCAACAAAATTAAACGATATAGCCAGGCTCCCGAGAGATTCTGGCTTAGGTGAAGGCATGATCGGGTCTTTCGACCTCGATCCAAAACAACACACATACTGGGCAGATTCCAAAACTACTTAACACTACTCACTTTAATATTTACACAACTTAAACTTAAAACTTAAGCTTATGTACAGCGCCGCCCGTCCACGGGCGGCTTGCCTAATCCCTGATTGCACTGCAGCTTGCCGCTCCCTGTGGTGGGGCTGCAGTGACCTGTGGCTAGCGTTCATCGCAGCCTTTTGCTGTAAACTGGGGACTGCGTTCTGCCAGGGGTTTCCCAAGTCTGCGTTTACTGAAGGTGGGGGAATCGGGCCAGGACTTCCTTGGCTGGGGCGCCCAAGGCGACCTGCAAGGGGGTGCCTTTGGTGAGGCTCCCATAACGAGTGGACCTTTGGGTGGGACCTTGGCTCTCACAGCCCGTGGCTCCTCCATGACTGCCGGCTTCGGCTCCCTTCCCTCAGGCTTCGCCCCTTTGAGATTTGGTTCTGTGGCAGACAACTCCTCCTCACCTGTCCCTACAGGTGGAGGATCTCCGCCCCCAATTTCTACCTCCCCAAAACTTGAGTCGAGGGCGGGATCTCCGTCCTCCGACTCCACCTCCTCCACCTCCTCCAGAATCGTATCAAGGGCGTGGCCCAGCTGTTCGGTCTCCTCGGCTCCGATAGCGTTTGGATCAGGGGGAAGGCCTTGATCTTCGGGCTCCTCCTCGTCTGAGTCCCAGGCCATTGGGGAAACCTCCCAGGTGGGCGGGACAGTTTCTCCGCTCAAGCAGGCTGCAGTTCCAGCCTGTGGGGTCTGTGACTTTTTGCACGCCTCAGGCTGAAGGTTTTCACCCTCGGACCTTGCTTCAGTTGCTGGCTCTTTTGCACCCGACTTAAACAGTTTGCACTGATTGATGTGAAACCATTTACAAGCCCTTAGCTGACCCTCTAAGCTGCCAGCCCTCGCTGTTAACCTAGCGTTCTCCTCCCTTAAAGCCTGCTCAACTAACTTAGCCTCTGCAACCTGGCACCGCAGGTATTCCTCCGTTTTACAGGAGGTCTCTTCCTGTGCATGTCTTTCTAGAGGACACAGGTCGATAGGCTGCGCTGGCTCTAGTCAATTGGGTGCGGCGGTCGGGGCTGTGGGAACGACAGGACCGGTGGTGACGGCTATCTTCCCCTGCAAAATCATAAGAGACCGCATTGTCTCTAAAATTGCTTCAATCGCAGCGGGGTTCATAGCTGCGCCAACTCCTTGTGCTGGGGCAGGAGCTATGGCTTGGGTTTGGGCTGGTGCTAGGGCGGCGGTCTGGGCTTGGGCTTGGGCTGCGGGAAATTTTCCCTTATTATCCTTCCACGGATTTCTACAGTCCTTGCGCCAATGTCCATCCTTCCCACACCCGTTGCAATCGAGCTTGGCTTGGGCAGGACGATTCCCCTCCTGACGCCACTCCTTCTTGCTTGGGGCTGCGGGTTTTGCCTCATGCACCTTTCCCTTCTGGGGAGGTGTTTCCTGACCTCTACAATTCTTATACGCAACGTTGAGCTGGCGGAGCACCGTCTCCTCTGTGACACCGGGACCTTGGGGATCAAACCAAGATCTGGCTAGGGACCGTATCTGTGGCAAGCTGTTGGTAACCAAGCAACGGAGCCAATGAACCTGCTGTTTGGTGCTCATTGCAACCCGTTCAGGCACACCCGGACAATTGCGCCGATACACTGGCCACAGCCTTTCTGCGAAAACCCGTGGGGGTTCTCCAGATAGCTGCACGGTCCCTTCCACACGGTCGAACGGACTACCGTCGTCCACTCCCATTACTTCTAAAACTTCCTCCCTGAGATCCACATACCCTTTCCGTCCCCTCTTACTCTCATCTGAGAGGCACTGAAGGATTGTGCAATCCAGGGAGAAGAGCAACATTTTTGCCTGTTCTTGATCGTCACAATCATTAATGGCGGCTGTCTCCTCTATCTCCCTGAAATGAACTGATGGATCTCCCTTTACTGTGAGTCTTGGGAGGTGGGTCACCATGGATCTTATTTGTTGGGCACTGTAGGGCACCACGAGCTGGTTCATGTGTTGTCCGACATCGACATTGTCGGCGTTGGGACCGAACCTCTGGTGCCGAGCGGGACACATTGGTGCCGGTCCCGGCTTTGCTACCAGTGGCTGTTCTTCCTCACATTCCACCTCGGCTACCTCCTCTTTTACCACCCCGTTTTTCCGGCCAAGCCTCACTATAGCTCGGCGGTGCTGATGGCTTGGTGGCTGGTGCCACAACTACTTCGGCTGGAATCGGCTGTTTCGATTCCTTTAAAAAGTCCATGTGACTGGCTTTCGGGCTGACGAGACACACCATGCCTTTTGCCTTAACCAGGGCCGTTCTTAGGTCCTCTATGGTCTTTTGGCAGGGGCCGTGGTCTGTGCTCTTGAACCCGTGCTCGAGGACTAGCTTGTAAGCTGTCTTAACCTCCACTACTCTCTCCTCCTGCACTCTTAGCTGTTGTGTGAGGCGGGCGTTTTTCTCCCGTATCCTCATTTCATTGATCTTTGCCTCAGTAACCTGGCACTCCAGGTACTCTATCCTAGCCTGATGTTGACTAGCTACCACTTGGTGTTCCTGATTCAGCGCGTGAAGCGCTGTGATGAGTTTTTCCCCACCCATGGCCTTTTCCTCTATCTTTGCTGCCTGGGTTGTGATCCTGGCTGCCTGTGCTGCAACGACTCGGTCCAAGATCTGGACTTGCTTCTTGTAACACATCAGCCTCACTGCCTTCTCCACTGACTTCTTATGCTCTTTGCTCTCTGTCCACCTGATGGCTGCGTCCACTGGACGCCCATCCAGTAAGAGATCGGAAACCCACTGCTTAGTGAGATTTACCTTGCCAAAGACATAATCCGCTATCCTCTCATCCATACCATTTCGTCCATTCAAACTTGGATCTAGTACATTGCAATCCTGCTGCCAGAGTCCTGCCGCAGTCGCCATTTTCTGTAAGGGGTTTTAGATCACAGAGGTTTCTCTCTCTAGAGGCCTCTCTCTCTTGTACAGTAAAACCGTGAGTGATTCAACCCACTTGCCCCTTAGATTCTGTACTCTGGATTTGGGGCAGGAACTACAATGTAGAGAAAACTCTTATTGACCAAGTTTGATGAAACGAAATGGAATTTTATTGCATAATGTAAAACAAATCAAATGCAAGCAAATAAGAGGGTACATGGGAGGAAAAAAAACACAAACAAATCATAACGACAAAATACTAACTAAGGCAAATACAGGCAGATTATACTCTACAAAGATCATCATGAAATGGGGAAAACACACAGAACATTGAGGGTGAACAACTCATGTTAATTATACCCTTAAATGTCCACCCCCTTAAACCTATCTAGATCTGATTATGAAGGGCCAGAAACATGCTCACCAATCCAACTAGGAAGTGTAAGGTTTTGAAAACAGGTCTGCGTTTGATCCATTCAGGCGTCCTGTCTCCACATGGTTAGTGGAGCCCCAGCAAGCTGCACCACATCTTTCTCCTGAGGTGGGGGTCGGGGACGGCTGAACACTGGCTGGCCTGGATGTCGGCGGGGTCATGGATTGCCTGCTCGACCCCGGTAAGAGGAGCCTCGGGCTGGCCCCCATAGTTTCTTCTGTAGTTTTTTATTGTCTCTTCTCCCGAGCTGGAATGGGCCGATGGCCTCCCGTTTCGTCAACGGCCCGGGGTTGGTCGATGATCTCCCGATGTTTTACCCCGGGGCGGGACGCCGGCTTGAACCGTCTTCTTCTCCTTCTTCTAGCGATGATGCCACCAATACGACGGTAGCACCACGATTGCTGCTTTTCTTTCTACCCCTGGGTTCCCAGATATACTTCTCAACAGAAGCCCTTATCTCGCGCCAAATCAGGTTAGTCTTTTGTTTTAATTTTGGCGGGCTGGGAGCACAACGGGCTAGTTATTATATTTTTAACTGTTCTTGGATGGCCGGTAACGGGCCATCTCTGGTCTGGAATGACCTTTATTGTTTTTAATGTCCTGGTGATGTCCTTACCGGGTCCTTGATGCTCTTCTCATGAATATGAAACTGTTCCCTTTTGTCTGGGTAAACATTTAGATGGTCTTTATCTACAGGCCGATCTTGACTGGATCTGCATCCAATCTATATGTATATGTGGGTGTCTGATTTCCTTCTCTCAGAAACGGCTTCCAGAACTTACTGTGGGCTGAATCCACAAAGCTGTCTGAGGACTGCAGGAACCATTTTAAAGTGTCCCAATAAGTTGGTCACGGGGTCTGGTGGCCATTTTGAATGCCCCTTTTTCCTAGGCTGCTTTTAAAACAGTCTTTAAAATCATGGCCTCTTCTGCCATTCGACCCTTTATAAAATAAAGTTCAATTTTGCGAATCCTACACAAAGTTCTTTTCACAGGAGACCTGCAGCCTTAGTTTTGATTTGCCTCAAACTGCCTGGGCTGCAGAATCCATTTTGCTAGACTCGTAGGCTTTCTGCCACGAGGCACAGATGCCATCTTGGGTACCCTTTCTAATTTCAAAAGAACTGTCCATGCAGGGTCCCTTTTATCGATAATAACCTTTGGGGAAATGCACAAATTTTGCAAATCTTACATTTGCCCTGTGATACTAAAACTTGCTTGAAGTATCATACTTTTCAAGTTGAGCAAAATTTTTCTGACCCTCCATAGTCAGCCTTCCCCTGTAATTATCTGTCTAATATACCCACGACACATGCACTTCCCATTCCGCGAAAATGTAGTGTACATCAGCATAAAAAGAGTAAAATTACAGGCTTTACACACACATCCAAGCATGGAGGGGTCCTACACCCCTGCACCACTTGGTACACATATCTTTATTAAAACCGCGTCGCAAAGGAAAACAACAAAAGAAAAAAACCTTTAATTGAAAGTAACAAACACAAAGAAACAACAATTCTTTAGTCGAAAATACAGGGAACAGGACTTAAACCGGCGTATCTTACTCCACCTTTACATAATGTTCGTTCCAAAAGCTCTGGTTTCAGAATTCTGACCACCGACCTCTTCCCTTACACTGGATGCAAACTAAATACAGCACTATTCCTAACTGGCAAACCACAAGAATGTGAGAAGCCAGTCTGATCCACGAAGGGACCTCTATGTTATTGAAAAGGTTCCACCAGGGTGGAGTCACAATATCCAACATCTTAGTCCCTATCTCTACTGTTTTCTGCTCGAGAGTGTAGAAATGTTTCTGTGAAACTATAACGGCTTTTAGAATTTTGGTCAAATGTTCAGGGAGAGGGGGAATTTCATAGCCAAAGTGCGCTACGTACTTCTGCAAGTTAGTAAAATTCTCCTTCACAGTGAGGTGAACAGTGGAGGGTTCAGGGATGGGGTCGATTCGCTCCTGGGCCACTTGAACTTCTGCCTTGGGTTTAAAACAGAAACTGTTGTCACTAACCAGGCACCAGCTGTGCTGTCCGTGCTGGTAGTGGGACGCGCCGGTGGTGACACATTATGTCCCACCCCCTATATATGCTACCTGCGGGGGAACATGGCCTTGTGCCATTGCCTCCATGGTGCAATTTATAGGCTTCGCGTCAGCAGCTCTGAACCCACACTGCGGTCTTGAGAAGGCATTCAAGAGCTGGGGGCACAGGATTATGTGTGCTCCCCAGCTCTGGCACCCTGAGAGGTCAGTGCCTGTCACAATTGCTCCCACTTAATGACGTAACGCGGGACCGCTGTGAACCGAATGTGTGCACCCCCCTGAATGACTCCAATGTTCTCTACCCTGTATACCGGGGTGCGGCGGGCTGTCCTACCCATGACCAGCATCCTAACTACTACTCCCATGATTGTGTGGTTGGACCGCCCACAATCCATGGGGACTGGAAAGGCTTCGGAGGCTAGCCGGAGTTGGCACGGGCTCAATGTGTTCTCAAAAGGGTGGAGGGCTGCGAGGTGCTTGTTGCTAATCCAGGAGGGGACCAAACCTTGGTTTAAATCCTCCAGGTTACTGCGGCCCTCGCCCAGTAACCACGCCCCGTATAACACGCACACCTCATTCTGCGCAGCTTGGTCAGAAGCATTTCTGTCCTCCCTTATGAGAGCATTTACCATCTTTGCATGCTTTTCCAACTCAGCTATGATCTCTTTTAAATGGACCGTCATGGCCCACTACCTTGTTCTCATCCAGTAATATCCCTTTTAACTGTGTCTTTAAACCGTTTATCTGGGTCTGCAGCTCTATGTCATCCAAGCTGTTGATGACAGAGGACCCAGTATTAAACGCAGTAAAAACATAATTCCATTCACCCCTTCTTTGTCTCCCTGGGTTACCCAAAAATTCCCGGCGTGTGGTGTAGAGTTCGGTCTTGTCCACGTGGGCAAAATCGAACCCGTAAAATTTCTTGAACATTTCCTTTAATAGGGCCTGGTATAACTGCTCTGTTTCTTTGGGGCACCACTCTGGTAAATGTACCTCCGTGAGATTTAAAATCACGGAGGCTGCCGCGTAGTGTACCCCCTGGTACAGCATCTGATCGGTGGGGACTAGTACCAATCCATTCCCTGGTCCCTTGGTGGTGGTGGGGCAATCTTCCCTGGATAACCTCGTCGCCTGCACTGTGGGCGGGGGCTTACGGGGGCAGGTTACCAGCTCAGTGGCATTGACTGGGATCGGGGAGAATGGGGCTGCGCACGCCTCCAGGCTGGTGTCACACCTTATCCCCTCCCCGGCGTCTTGCCACTGCCGGTGGAAAACAATTGATATGCCTGTGGGGCAGACCTTCTCTGACCCCCACATACAGATGTAAATCCCTTGGTCCGGTTCCCACCACTTGTCCCAGCATACACTCAGTCCACCATGAGTCTCGGTAATTGCCCGATGGATGTTATTACCCAAGCGCTCCCATTCGACTTCGGGGTTCCTCATGTCCTTGCTCAACTTTCGGAGCCACCACCATCAGTCCAGTGGAATGTGTCTTTTACATGTTAAATATATACGCTTTCCAACGATGACGCTGACCCTTGTGGAAACGACTCGCACCCGGGGGCACAGGAGGGAAGCTTCCCCGTACGTGAATCCGGTTTGGCTGGAGTACTGAGACGAATTGGACCCCAACCATCCTGGCCACCTTCCCTCGTGGAAGTAGACAGCGGTCTCCTCCGCACCCCGTTCGCCGCTCCCATCGATCGCCAAGGCGCCTTGTCTCCCGAACACCCATAGATGTGGGAGTCTTGGACGTCGCCCCTCCTCTCCTCATTCATCCCGATTAGGGCGAATAGGACCACGATCCAATCCATCCCGAACATCTTTCTGCAAAAAGATGTAAAGAAACACGCAGCCAGGTCCCAAGAGATTCTCTGGCTTGGTGAGGCATGGTCGGGCCCCGCGACCTCGACCCAAATATACACACTCTCGGCACATTTCTTATTCAAACTACCCATCACCTTATTTAACCTAAGCTAAACACCCAAACTTAAGCTAAATAATTACACTGAAGGAACGGGGGTTCCTATCGAAAAGACTGAGTTCGACTCAGGCAATTAAAACAATGAACTTTAATGGAACAAAACAGGTTTTAACTGGAAACTGCTGGAATACATCAACTACAGGTCTACTCTCCTTGAGGGCTCCACGAGGACTGATCCCCTGGTCACAAGACTGATGTCATGACGTCATCACGTTCTTCCCGCCATTGGGGCATCACGCGATTAACGGCATGACGTCATCACGTTGAAACCGCGCTGTAAAGGTAACTAGACATTGTACAGTCAAACAGTGTAATTAAAGGTACAGGCACAGATAGTAACGACATTGCTGTTAAAGGAATTATGTACAACCGCTCTGAGTCCTTTGGTGGCTCTGCCACATGCGCCCCCCCAGAATTGTCTTTAGCAGAAAAAGTAAGACGAGGAGGAGATCTGAAAAGTCTGTCCGATCGACTTCGATATCCTGGGAGAGGAAGTTGATGACCGGTGGTCGAGTTGGCAGTCGGTTGTGGTTGAGCAGGCGCGGTGAGCGCGGTCGAGCTGGCGGGCGGCTTTGGTTGATCTGGTGCGGTGGCTGCGGGCGGTCGGCCACATTTGGGTGGTTGAGCGGCTACAACAGGGTGGTCCAGGTGCAGGTGAGCTGGCTTCAATCGGTCCACCGAGATGTGATCCGGCTTTCCACCGACGTCGACCGAAAAGGATTTGTCACCTGGTTCGATGACGTGGAAAGGCCCAGTGTAAGGGGGCTTGAGCGGATCCCGGTGAGCATCGTGGCGAATGAATAAATACTCCGCATTCTTCAGTCCCGGTGGCACGTGGGAGTTCTGCAAACCGTGATTCGATGTAGGCACCGGAGCGAAACATCTCGCCGCTTCCTGGTGGCTAACGAGTTGCTGGGAGGCAGACCATGGCTCTGTGGGAGAAGGGAGGAAATCCCCTGGTCCTCGGAGTGGCTGGCCATAGACGAGTTCAGCTGAGGACGATTGCTGGTCTTCTTTGGGCCCCGTACGAAGACCCAAAAGGACCCATGGAAGTCTGTCCACCCATCCTGCACCTTGAAGACTGGCCCGAAGAGAAGCTTTAAGTGACCTGTGGAATCGCTCACAAAGGCCGTTCGCCTGTGGATGATAGGCGGTGGTGCGATGAAGTTTGGTGCTGAGCCCCTGAGCTACAGCGTTCCAAAGCTCCGAGGAAAATTGTGGCCCGCGGTCAGAAGAGATGTCCGCCGGTACCCCAAAACGGGCAACCCAACAGGAGATGAAAGCTCCAGCGACGTCTGCCGAAGTGGTGGAAAGCAAAGGAATTGCCTCTGGCCACCTAGTGGTGCGGTCCACCATGGTGAGGAGATGAGTATAACCCTGAGAAGGCAGAAGCGGCCCCACAAGGTCCACATGCACGTGGTCGAAACGACGCTCCGGAACAGCGAACGCAGCCACTGGAGCTTTAACATGATGCTGGACTTTGGCCTTCTGGCAGACGACGCAGGTGTTAGCCCAGTCACGGACATCGAGGTGCATACCTTTCCAGACGAACTTCGCCGACATAAGTGAAGCCTTCATCCCAGGGTGCGACAACCCGTGTATGGCATCAAACACCTTCCGGCGCCAAGCGGCTGGCACGATAGGTCGTGGAAAGCCCATGGAGACGTCGCAAAGGAGTGTGGCTCCTGCGGCCTGGAAAGTGACGTCGGTCGCTTGGAATCTAGAGGGAACAGTTCTATATGATTGGACCTCCGAGTCCGAGGCCTGATCTGCAGCCATGAGGGCGTAGTTGATCCCCAGGTGCACCGCGTGGACCGTTGCACGGGAGAGGCAATCCGCCACCAGGTTGTCCTTACCAGACACATGTTGAATGTCCGTGGTAAATTCGGAAATGAACATCAAGTGACGTTGTTGACGAGCGGACCATGGTTTGGCGGTCTTGGCCATGGCGAACGTAAGAGGTTTGTGGTCGACAAAAGCCGTGAAGGGACGCCCTTCCAGTAAGAACCGAAAATGGTGAATGGCGAGGAAAAGAGCCAGTAGCTCCCGATCGAAGGTGCTGTATTTTTTTTCATTTTTCCGTAGTTGACGGCTGAAAAATGCCAACGGTTGCCACGTGCCGTTGACCCACTGTTCTTGCACTGCACCGATGGCATAGTCTGACGCGTCGGTGGTAAGGGCGATGGTGGCACCTGGAAATGGGTGCGCCAGCATGGTTGCGTTGGCCAAAGCGCTCTTGGTGTTGCCGAACGCCTGGACCATCTCAGCTGTCCAGCTGATTGGATCCTTACCGGACTTGCCCTTGCGGGCCCCGAACAAGGGTTGCATAAGCTGAGCCGCCTTAGGGACAAAACGGTGGTAGAAGTTGACCATCCCCAGGAACTCCTGCAAGGCCTTGACTGTCGGCGGCTGCGGGAAAGAGGTAACCGCTTCCACCTTTGTCATTAAAGGGACGGCGCCGTCCGATGTTATGCGGTGTCCCAAGAAATCGATCTGCTGCAGGCCGAACTGGCACTTGGCCGGGTTGATGATTAAACCGTGCTGGCTGAGGCGCGTAAAGAGGGAACGCAAATGGGAGATGTGCTCCTCCTTGCTGGCACTGGCGATGAGAATGTCGTCAAGGTAGACGAAGGTGAACGTAGGTCTCGAAGAACGGAGTCCATTAAATGCTGGAACGCCTGTGCTGCATTCTTTAAGCCAAACGGCATCCACAGGAACTCAAAGAGGCCAAAAGGGGTGATGACTGCGGTTTTTGGGACGTCTTGCGGGTGCACGGGAACCTGGTGATATCCACGGACGAGGTCGACTTTAGAGAAGATAGAATTTCCCGCCAAATGGGCCGGCAAATCCTGGATATGCGGAATCGGGTACCGATCAGGAGTAGTGGCGCCGTTCAGGCATCGGTAGTCACCGCATGGCCGCCAGCCGCCGCCCGGTTTCGGCACAATGTGGAAAGGCGAGGACCAGGGACTATTGGCTCGCCGAATGATCCCGAGCCGCTCCATCGTGTTGAACTCCGCCTTCGCAGCCACGAGCTTGCCGGGTTCGAGCCTTCTAGCCCGCGCATAAACCGGGGAGCCAGTAGTGGTGATATGATATTCAACACCATGCTTCATTGCCGAAGAGGAGAAAGTGGGCCTTGTCAGCTCCAGAAACTCCCCGAGGAGCCGAGTGAAGTCATCCGGCGGAGGGAAAGCGCAGGCAATAGAGCGCGACACGGAGGTACCGTGGTAGCATGGAATCGAGTGGAAGGTGGCTGCGTTGATCAGCCGGCGGTGCCGGACATCGACGAGGAGGCTGTTGGCACACAGAAAATCCGCCCCTAGGATGGCCTGTGAGACTGTGGCCGTGACGAATTCCCAAAAGAAGCGCTGACCGCCGAAACAGACTTCGACCCGCCGCTTTCGCAAAGTTTGAATTGCTGCGCCATTAGCCGCCATGAGGGAAAAACCGAGGTTCCCAATCTGCATGTCGAGCTTCGACGCAGGTAGAATGCTACACTGCGCCCCGGTGTCACAAAGAAAACGTCGGCCTGATAGGCAATCGGTGATATAAAGGAGTTTCCCTGTAGATCCGACGGCCATCGCCACCGCGGCGCGCCCGTTAGACCCGGTCCTCCTTTGCCAGGGATGCCGCAGGAGCTTTGTTGTTTTTTTTGGGGTGAAAAACTGCAGGGGGAATGGCAGCATCGTGCTTTCGCGCCAAAACGGGTGTGGTAGGAGCACCAGCCCGCTGTAGGAGGAGCTGGAACCGCGTCTGTGGGGGATGGGCGCCTCGTGGCTGCGCAGCACTGCTGGGTTACCGTGAAAATCTTATCGGCTTCGGCAGCAAGCTCAGCGCAGTCTGTAATGTCGGATCTGGCTAGGGCAGCCTGAGCCTGTTCAGGCATTTGATAGAGGAAAAGCTCCCGGAAGAGGAAACATTCCGGTTCGGCACCCAAGAGCGTGAGCATTTGGCTCATGAGCTTAGACGGTTTGGAGTCCCCGAGGCCGGGCAGCGTGATGAGCCGGTGAGCGCGCTCCGACTTTGAGAGCCCGAAAACCTGAAGCAGCCGCGCCTTAATCGCATCATACTTGCTGTCAGTAGGAGGACTACCGAGGGGGCTGATGATCCGTGAGGCAGTTGCGCTGTCGAGGGCGGAGACCACTTAATAATAATGGGCCTGATCCGCGACGATGTTCCTAATGGTGAACTGGGCTTCAGCCTGGATAAACCAGGCGTCTGGCTGTTGCTCCCAGAATTGTGGCAGTTTCAGCGTGACGGCGCTCGTGTCCATGATGAATCTTCCACGAAAATTGTTCGTAGAATTCGGGGTCACCAATGTAGGAACAGGGGTTCCTATCGAAAAGACTGAGTTCGACTCAGGCAATTAAAACAATGAACTTTAATGGATCAAAACAGGTTTTAACTGGAAACTGCTGGAATACATCAACTACAGGTCTACTCTCCTTGAGGGCTCCACGAGGACTGATCCCCTGGTCACAAGACTGACGTCATGACGTCATCACGTTCTTCCCGCCATTGGGGCATCACGTGACTAACGGCATGACGTCATCACGTTGAAACCGCGCTGTAAAGGTAACTAGACATTGTACAGTCAAACAGTGTAATTAAAGGTACAGGCACAGACAGTAACTACATTGCTGTTAAAGGAATTATGTACAACCGCTCTGAGTCCTTTGGTGGCTCCGCCACAACACCTACTTAAAACTTAAACTTAACTATATACATCCGCCGCCCGCCTCCGGGCAGCCAGGCTAATCCCTGGCCGGACTGTGGCCCGCCGCTACCCTCGGCGTGACCACACCGTCCTTCAATGTTGGACCCTCGCAGCCCGAGGCTGCCGGCTGAGGACCTCTGTCCTTGAACCTCTCCCTGGCTCGAGGGGCGGCCCTTGGGAACTGGAGGGCTGGTGACCATGGCTTTCTCGGCTGGGGCGTCCGCGGGGACTTTCTGGGGGCTTTGGGGGTGGGGCTTTTGTAGTGTATGTAACCTGTACCACCTTAAGAGGATACCTTAAGGTGATGGACTACTTTTTGATGGCTCCTGTACATTGTAGTACCGGTGGTGACCACACCGGTATATAAACCCTGTGGAGCAAAGTGTATTCCAGTTCAGCCCTGACCCTCAATTACTAAAGACCTGTTTAATTATTTCTGCAGTCTGTGTTCAGTTATTCAGCATAACTACATTTGGAAACACAGACTCAACAGCTTTCTTGGCCGCTGGGCCTTTTACCCGAACCGTTGCTCCCCCAGGCTTCACCCCCTCCCGAACCTGGGCTGAGGGTAGGTAACTTTTTGCAGCCTGCTGCTGCAAACTGAGAGTCTCTGCCCCCAGGTCCCATGGCTGGGTCCGGGGCGGGGTTTTCGACCTCAGCTCCCTCCCTTTCTACACCTGGGTTAGGGGCGGGGTTTTCACCCTCAAGTCCCTCCCTCTCGTCTGGATCCCAGAAGTGTGGGGGCGTGTCCCAATCGATGGGCTGGATGGCCCCTCCCTTCAAGAAAGCCACAGCGCCTGCCTGTGTGGTCTGTGAACTCTCTCGTGCTGCAGGCTGAGGATCTTTATCCTCAGACCTTTCCCCAACTGACTGTTTCCCCCTTTCAGGCTGAAACAGTTTGCACTGGTTGATGTGAAACCATTTTGTACGCCGGGGCATCTTCACGGCGTACACCATGGGGCTGGCTTTGTCTACAATACTGTACGGCCCCATAAACAATGGTTCCAAACTACCCACTCGGGCCTAGTTTCTTTCCATGATCTGATCTCCTATCTCCCACTCGTGGTGCTTCCTTGGCTCGAGCAGCAATCGGTTGCTCCGCTGCTGCCTTCCCATGTTCCCGGCCGCCTGCTCATGGACCTGCTTCAGGTGCTCAAAAAGGTTTCGGGCGAACTTGTCCCGGTTTACCTCCCTGAGCTGACCCTCCATGATCACCGGGGCTAGTACATGGGTGGGGGTCCGCATAACTCTGCCAGTCATCAGCTCGTACGGGGAATACCCAGTGCTTTTAGACTGGCTGGCTCGGATCCCCATCAAAACCAACGGTAGGACTTCGGCCCATTTACGGGGCGAGTCCACCGTTTCCTTTCTTAACCTTTCCTTTAGGGTCCGGATCATACGCTCTACGATCCCCGATGACTGGGGTTTGTGGGCTACGTGCCATTTCCCCTCGATGCCCTGCAGCATCAGGGTGTTCTGCATCACCTGTCCGGTGAAGTGACTCCCTTGGTCGGACTCCACGAATTGTGGCAGTCCCCACCTCGAGAACACTTCCTGGACCAGGATCCTGGCAGTGCCCAGAGCTGTGGCAGTTCTGCAGGGAAAAGCCTCTACCCACTTGGTAAACACGTCCACCAGGACTAGGCAGTACTTATAGCCTCCCTGGGCGGTGGGCAGGGGCCCGATGTAGCCGACTTGTATCGACTGCCACGGTCCCTCTACCCTCCTGACGTGTCCCATGGGGACCTTCCTTTTGTGGGGGTCAGGGTTGTTTGCGGCGCACACAAGACAGCCTGTGCAGAACTCGCGGACATCGTCCCTGAGTCCCGGCTCACATCCCGCCTGTTCAACTCTTTATACAGCATTTCAGGAGACACCATGCTAGTGATGCATCTAGAACGAAACTGAAACTAAACTAAACTGCCTTGCTTGTCTTGGTCACATGACCTCTGCTGGTCAGGCATAAGTAATCAATACCTGCAACTATGCTGGTAAGGCATGATAATCAAACAGGCAAATAACATCACTATTTGCTGATATCGTTACATCTCCTTTTCTTAAAACAAAAGTATTTTACTTTTAACTAACAACATGTTTTCTTTGTATTAATCTGCATTTTAACTGTAACACTTAATGAACTTACATTATCATTATCATGATCAAGGTTTTTTAACCTTGCTTTGTGTGTTCACATGAAATATGTAAATACACTAGAACTTGCAGAAAGAATAAGATAACATTACTTCCTTCTATAACAATAGTCCTTAAATTTGCTCAATGAGTCTCTCAGGAGGCTTCACATGTCTTGAGGATTTTCTGATTGATTGTCCTTGAATCTGAGTTGTTGCCTCAGATGATTGGTTCTCAGCTGTGTGATCAGGTTGTTCAACAGTATCAGTCTCTTGACCTGCTGTGTCTGGTCCCATGAGAAGATCTCGACGATTTCGTCTCAGAACAGCACCCCATCTGTCTGAATGGTGTATGATCTTGGTTGAACTTCACTCAGGACAGTTCCCTTCTGAGTCCATGTGTTTGTTTTGTCTTTGAACCTTACTTGGTCACCAGTGTGGAGTTCAGGTAGGTTTTGTGTTCCTCTGTCATAGTAGTACTTTTGCTTTTCTTTCTGTTGTTCTTTGAACTTCCTCACTTTCTCCCCCTCTTTTGTTTTCAGGAGGTTCTCCGGGATGGGTAGGTTTGACCTTAGCCGACATCCCATCAGGAGTTGGGCTGGTGACTTACCACACTCGAGCGGCATTGTGCGGTATACAAGCATGCTCTGGTAGAAGTCAGTTCCACTGTCTTTTACCTTGTACATCAGTCTTTTCACTGTGTTTGCGGGCTCTCCTGGGTCAACAGCTCTGGACAACGTGTCTGCTGTATACATCAGCTTACCCAGTGTGTACGCAACATTCAGTTCATCATAGACTGTCTCTCCTTCGCTTTCCACAACGAGGACTCTCTTTACCAGGTTCAGTCTCTCACAGGCTTTTAAACCTAGTATGGCTTGCACATCATTTGGCACCATGATTAATGCTAGCGTGTGCTCTCTGTCCTTGTGTGTTACTTTGACAATGCATCTTCCTTTCACTGGTATTTCAGTACCTGTGTATCCTGTCACTTTCACTTTTATTCCATGTATCTTTGGCCTGGGTCTAATTTTCTTAAAATCGGTCTCTGATATCACATTAACTTGTGCTCCAGTATCCAATTTAAATGGAATGTGTATGTCATTCACTTTTAGTGTCAACATCCAGTCTCTTTCTTCTTTTTTGTTTTCAGACACAACATCTACATTGAACTCCTCTATCTCGCTTTCATCTACTGTATGGACCTTGCTTTGTTGCGCTTGGTTCTTACAGCAACGGGCATAATGGTTGTTCTTGTTGCAACTATTGCATGTTTTACCATATGCTGGACACTTTCTTGGTGGATGCTGTGTACCACATCGACTACATGACTTTCGATTGTCCCTTACATTTTCGTTCGCTGGCCACGCCTCTTTTTTCACATTGGCGCTCTTTTTGTTAACCGGTTTGTGTCCGTTCATTCTCACTGCATCCACGTTGCAGCTATTGTCACTGAACAGCTCCTTTGCCTGCAACTTCACAGTCTCTGTAGCCCTACACAGTGCTGTGGCTTTTCCCAGGTCTAGATCTTGCTCTCTTAGCAGTCTTTCCCTTAGACCATTATCTGGAATACCACACACCAGTCTGTCTTTTATCAGCGAGTCTGTCAGTCCCCCAAATTCACACGATTTGCTTCTGTTTCTCAGTTCAGTCACATACTGATCAATAGTCTCTCCCGTTTTCTGTACACATGTGTAAAATCTGTGCCTCTCAAACGTCACGTTACGTTTAGGTATGCAGTAGGCCTCAAACTGTTCCATTATTTTATCTAGCTTCATTTTGTCTCCATTAGCAGCGAATGTGAAATTATTATACACCTCCAGCGCTTCATCACCCACGACATGTAAGAACAGTGACGATTTCCTTTTATTACTTTTCTCGTCAGCTCCGATTGCCGCTAAATACAACTCTACACGTTGTTTGAATCTCCTCCAATTTTCAGCCACATTACCTGTCAACTGAAGCGTCGCCGGTGGGTGTAAACCTTCCATTTTTCACTTCGTTAGCTATTCTCCAATGGTAAGCAACGATGTTCACTTTTGGCTTGCTAATTTGTGGAGAGCTGATTTAACTTCAGATTTTTTTCTCTTCATCTCTTTCAATCACTTCTGACGCAATGTATTGATTTCTTTGTGAGTTCAATGACGAGACATTTATGAAAGAGAATGTCTTTCAATCTAAAGTCTGTTCAACTCTTTATACAGCATTTCAGGAGACACCATGCTAGTGATGCATCTAGAACGAAACTGAAACTAAACTAAACTGCCTTGCTTGTCTTGGTCACATGACCTCTGCTGGTCAGGCATAAGTAATCAATGCCTGCAACTATGCTGGTAAGGCATGATAATCAAACAGGCAAATAACATCACTATTTGCTGATATCATTACAGGTCGTAAACTCCACACCCCGTGAGACACTTGCCAGCCGATACCGTGCTAGAACAGTCTACATAAATCTCCCGGCCTGTGGGATGTATCCCGGCCCGTAAACCTATGTTCACTTCCCAAACCCCTTCTACGGAACACCGATGGGCTGTTCCAGGATATACCATGTTGGCTGCGAGCTTTGGCTCACAGAGACCCTTCACCTTCAGATCCACCTGTGAAAGGAGCAAGGTCCAGCGGGTAATGCGGGCACTGCTCTCTGTCCCATCCTTGATCCTCCCGTCCAGAAGCATCTGGGTGGGTGTGTGATGGGTGAGGAGGTTGATGGGAGAGGTGCCTGTGAAGATCAAAGATCTTTTCACAGCCCAATGTGTGGCCAGAAGATGCCGTTCACAATTGGAATAGCTCCTTTCCACATCTGTGAGTATTCTGGAGGAGTAGACCACCGGCCGCAGCCGGCCATGCCGCTCTTGGAGCACCACAGCACTCAAGCTGTCCCCGCTGGTTGCTACCTCCAGGAAAAACTCTTTCCCTCCATCTATGGCTCCTAAAGCTGGCGCGGTCTGCAAGTCTTCCTTGAGCCTGACAAATGCTGCCTGGCAACCCTCATCCCACAACCACATCACTCCCTTGTGTAGGAGTCGGAGCAGAGGGGCTGCGGTAGCTGCATAGTCCTCAAAGAAGTCTCTACAGTACCCGGTGAGCCCCAGGAAAGACCTCACACCCGTTACTGTGTTGGGGACCGGTAGTTCTTGCACCACCTATCTCCAGCGCGTACGGTCAGACCGAGAAATTTCACCTCCTGCTGGCCGATCTGCGCCTTCTTGGGATTCACTTTGAAACCCTTCTGTTCTAACAACTCCAGCAGTTTGGCCAATAGTGGGCCATGCTCCTCTTTCGAATCGGTGAATATGAGCAGGTCATCCACATATTGTACCAACTGTCCGGGCTGACTAAAATCCTTCAAACTGTCTGCCATGCACTGATGGAAGATGCTGGGGCTATTATGAAAGCCCTGAGGCAAGCAGTTCCACGTGTACTGTTGCCCTTTAAACGTAAAGGCAAACTTGTACTGATCCTCCCTCCTTACAGGGATGGACCAAAACCCATTGGAAATATCCAGCACCGTGAAAGTGGTCGCAGATGCTGGAATACTCCCGATCAGGTCGGCAACTGCTGCCACTGTGGGTGTACAGGCTGCGATGTTACTATTGAGCACCCGATAGTCCACCGTGGCCCTCCAGGAATTGTCCGGTTTTCTAACCGGCCACAACGGAGAGTTCACATGGGTGGCTATCGGCCTCAGAACTCCCTGCCATACTAACGAGGACATGGCTGCTTCCATGTCCGGCTCTGCTTCCCTGGGGAAGTTATACTGTTTCTGTGGTCGGACCATGGGGTCCCCGTCTACTCTGACATCAAACCCTGTGACCCTCCCGAAGTCGTGTTTGTGAGTGGCTAATGCGGCCAGGTGGGCCTGTACAAATGCCTGGAACCCTGGTGGGGTGTTGCTGACCATGAGCCCGAGGTTATAATCATCTTTGGGCTTCATGGTGTAGAGGGTCCCCTTCCCTTCCTTACCCGGGATGACTACGATCTCACCGTTCTTTACCTTTCCTGCCCCCCAGAGGCAGTGATTCCTTAAATCCACCAGGATCCTGTGACCTACGATAAAATCGGACCCCAAGACCCCTCTTCCACCCTCCACTTCCCAATTCATCAGGACGCACGTCCACGTGGAGTGGAGCGGTCCTATCCGAATGGCAAGTGGGATGGAAACCGAGCCAACCTGTTCCTTACCCGTGAACCCCGATAGACTTTATGGGACCCCGCTAGAGAGAGGTGAGGTGGTGGGGTTAGCTGAGTAGATCACGGTGCGTGATGCCCCCGTGTCCAACAGTTAGGTCCCCGTTACCTTTTCCACCTCCATCTCCATCATGGGTCTCCTCCACTCATCATATCAGAGCGAGCACAGATACACAGGCTGCGCCGGCTCTAGTCACTGTTGTGGGTGGGATGGGGCTGACGGGGTGAGAGCACCGGTGGCGGCTGCTACTCTCCCCTGGCCAGTCAGTAAGGACCTCATGGCGTCCAAAAGCGACTCAACATCTGCGGAAGGGGCCCCTACCCCCGCCTTTTGGGCCGGGGCTGTGGGATGCTTTCCCTTGCTATCCTTCCAAGGGTTCTTACACTCCATCTGCCAGTGACCATCCTTCCCACACCCGTAACAATTGGTCTTTGTGTTGGGGGGGTTAGTCCCTTCCTGGTGCCACTCTTTCCCTCATGCAGCTTACCCTTGGGTGGGTGTGCATCGGCTCCCCTACCGTTTTTATAGGCCAGAGTGAGCTGTCTAATTACCGTGATCTCTGTGGTCTGGGGATCTTTGAGGTCGAACCAGGCTTCTGCCTTGGCCCAGATCTGTGGCAAGCTATTCGCCACTAGACAACAGAGCCAATGCGTCAGAGGATCCCCGTTCAGGAATCCCCGGTCCCGCGTCCCCGGGCAGGCTTTCCGGTATACCGGCTACAACCGGTCCGCAAAAGCTTGCGGGGTCTCCCCTGAGAGCTGTACCGTCTTCTCCACGCGGGAGAAAGGACTTCCCTCATCCATCCCCATGGCCTCCAGAACCGCGTCTCTAAGCTCCTCGTTCCCACTCTGTCCCCTCTTACACTCTTCAGAGAGGGATTGGAGGAGATTACTCTCCAGGGAGAATAGCAGCATCTTGGCCTTTTCAGCGTCATCGCAATCATTGACGCTGGCGGCCTGCTCTATTTCCCTGAAGTGCATCGAGGGTTCTCCCTTGGCGGAGAGCTTCGGGACATGGTTGACCATAACCCTAAGCTGTTGGGTGTTAAAGGGTAATACGAACTGGTTTTGGAGGGGTCCCTCATCTTCGCCATTGGCGGGTGGGCCGAACCTCCGACGCCATGCTGGGCACATCGGCTCCGGTTCCGACTTTTCGGGCGGGGGTTGCTCGACCTCCGCCTCCACCTCTGGCTCCACTCTGGGCTCCACCCCCACTTGCTGCCAAACCTCACTGAAACTTGGCGCTATGGGTGGTGGTTGTGAAGTCTCCTGTCTTTCAACTGGGTCGTCCCTAGACACTACCGGTGACACTGGAACTGTTCTCCCCTCGTTCCCCATAAAATCTGCCTGACCTGCCTTTGGGCTTATGAGGCATACCATGCCTTTTGCCTTCCGGAGGGCCCAGCTCAGATTTTCTATTTTCTCTTGGCAGGGGCCGTGGTCTGCCTCCTCAAACCCTGTTCATTAGCTAGCTAGTAAGCGGCTTTTACCTCCTGGACTTTCTCTTCCTGTTCACTAACCTGCCTTGCCAAGCAGGCGTTTTTCTCCCGCAACGTTGACTCATTTCCCTTGGCCTCGGTGACTTGACACCGTAGGTATTCCGACTGGGCCTTGTGTTCCCTTACTAGATGTACTCTTTCTTGGTTCAAAGCCTGCAGAGCTACTAACAACTTTTCCCCCGCGAGAGCCTTATCCTGGATCTCCAGGACTGACTCCCTTAACTCGATTGCCTGTGCGGCAACGAGCCCATCCAGAAGCTGGATCTGCTTTTTAAAGCACATCAGGCAAAGTGCTTTCTCTAAGGACTTCTTGTGTTCCTTTCCCTCTGTCCACTTGGCTGCTGCATCTACCAGATGCCCAGCCTTTAACAGAGTGGTGATCCACTTCTTAGTGATATTCACCTTGCTAGAAACATAATCAGGAATCATTTCCTCCATCACGGTTCGCTCATCTGAACCACTGTCTACCATATCGCAACCTTGTTGCCGGTGTCCTGCCGCGGTCGCCATTCCTGTAGGGGGTTTTGCACAGGCGTGTTCGAGTCAGTCAGCTTTGCTTCTGTCTACCTTCCTTGAGCGGTTCGAATCACTCGCCCCCTGGGTTCTGGACAACGGACTTAAATACAGGCAGCGATACAGAGAAGACTCGAGAAGACAGGTGGTTGGATGCAAACAAAACCAAGATTTTATTGACGAGGAAAACTTGATACAATCTTATGGAAAATTATTAGTGTACACTTCTAAAGGCAAAAATTACAAGAGAGTCATAATAACACTATACTAAAACAGGGAATGGGGAACACACGGCACATCGAGGGAAAACAACTATCTTAACAATCCCCTTATCCTTATCCCACCTCCTATACCTAACTAGGTTAATCTATGAGGGGTCATAATTCATGCTCACCAATCAAAAAAAAAGGGTTTGTTAGACTCAAAACAGCGGCTGGGTTCGGGGTTCGCTCTTGGTGCTCTCTGGAGCCTGCCATCGTCACGTGGGCTCCGGGTGCTGCAAGGGCATTGTCCAGGTTCGAGTACCCCAAAGTTACAGTCTCTGCTTCGGTACTTTACCTTGCAGGGATGATTCTTCGCCGACAACTTGAGTTTGCATGAAGATACTCGCAGGTCGGCTGAGGCTGAAGGCCCGATGATTCGAAGCCTACCCTTAGTTGGCCTTCCCCGGGTGGTCTTCCCTCCTCCTCCCCTCGCCGCGTCCCACTTCGCCTGGCCTGAATTGCCCGTGTTCGCCCGACCCGGTGTCGGGGCGAGTCCAGATGGAGTTGGAGAGGGCACGGGCAAAGGCCAGGTGGTGAGCGCAGGAGGGGGGAAGGGCGGCAGCCACGATGGCGAGGGGCCAAAGAATCGGGGAGCGGCAATACCAACAGCAGCAGAGCAGCCGAGCAGGAGTTCCTTCTTCTTCTTCCGATTGCTACTTGGGGGCCTTCAGTTATAACTTCGTCGAAAACCCTTATCTGCCCGCCAAATCAGGTTAATTCTTTATTTTAATTTTGGCGGGCCAGTTAAAATAATGGTAGCAATCTATACTGACGGTTTTTAGATGGCCGGTAATTGCATCTATCTACCAGCCCGATAATTGACTCGTATTGTCCTGAAGGTCCTTGATGGGTTTGTCCAGCCTCGATGGATGTGTTTAACCTGTTTCCGATTATGTATGCAGACTGTTTGATGGCTTTAACTGTAGGCCTCATTGAATTTGGATCTGCCTCTAATTCGGCCTAACATAATTCACAGTTTGTCTGGGTCCCAAACACAAAGTTTTTTTGACAGGAAACCTGCAGCCTTAGTCTCGATTTACCTCAAACTGCCTGGGCTGCAGAATCCATTTTGGGAGACCGGTAGGCGTTTTGCCACGAGGCACAGATGCCATCTTGGGTACCATTTTTAGTTTCAAAAGAATTGTCCATGCAGGGTCCCTTTTATCGATAATAACCTTCGGGGAAATGCACAAATTTTGGAAATCTTACACTGACTATATCTCTACTGATGTTAATCCAGCTCCCTCACACTCACACATGTAACCCCGTCCCCAGCGCCCTGTGTTACTGACTGCATTTCTACTGATGTAAATTCAGCACCCTCACTCTGTCACTCAGTAACCGCTCCACACAGCACCCTGTGTTACTGACTGTATCTCTACTGATGATAATCCAGCTCCCTCACACTGCCACTCAATAATCCCTCCCCCAGCACCCTGTGTTACTGACTGTATCTCTACTGAAGTTAATCCAGCTCCCTCACACTGCCACTCAATAATCCCTCCCCCAGCACCCTGTGTTACTGACTGAATCTCTACTGATGTTAATCCAGCTCCCTCACAATATCACTCAGTAACCCTCCCCCAGTGCTCTGTGTTACTGACTGTATCTCTACTGAAGTTAATCCAGCTCCCTCACAATATCACTCAGTAACCCTCCCCCAGTGCTCTGTGTTACTGACTGTACCTCTACTGATGTTAAAGCAGCTCCCTCACACTGTCACTCAGTAAACCATTCCCCTAGCGCCCTCTGTTACTGATTGTATCTCTACTGATGTTAATCCAGCTCCCTCACCTTGTCACTCAGTAACCCCTTCCCCAGCACCCTGTGTTACTGGCTGTATCTCTACTGATATTAATCCAGATCCCTCACACTGTCATTCAGTAACCCCTCCCCTAGCACCCTGTGTTACTGAATGTATCTCTACTGATGTTAATCCAGCTCCATCACACTGTTACCCAGTAATCACTCCCCCAATGCCCTGTGTTACTGACTGTATCTCTACTGATGTTAATCCAGCTCCCTCACACTGTCACTCAGTAACCCCACCCACAGCACCCTGTTTTACTGACTGTATTTCTACTGATGTTAATCCAGCTCACTCACAATGCCACTCAGTAACCCTCACCCAGCACTTTGTGTTACTGACTTTACCTCGACTGAAGTTAATCCAGCTCCCTCACAGTGTCACTCAATAACCCCTGCCCCAGCACCCGGTGTAACTGACTGAATCTCTACTGATGCTAATTCAGCTCCCTCACAATGTCACTCAGTAGCCCTCCCCCAACGCTCTGTGTTACTGACTGTATCTCTACTGATGTTGAAGCAGCTCCCTCACACTGCAACACAGTAAACCCTCCCCCAGCACCGTGTTTTACTGACAGTGTCTCTACTGGTGTTAATCCAGCTCCCTTACACTGTCACACAGTTAGCACTTACCCAGCACCTTGTTTAACTGGCTGTATCTCTACTGATATTAATCCAGCTCCCTCACACTGTCACTCACTAACCCTCCCCCAGCACCGTGTTTTACTGACAGTGTCTCTACTGGTGTTAATCCAGCTCCCTCACACTGTTACGCAGTTAGCACTCCCCCAGCACCCTTTGCTACTGACTGTATCTCTACTGATATTAAACCAGCTCCCACACACTGTAAATCATTAACCCCTTCCCCCAGCGCCCTGTGTTACTGACTTTATCTCTTGTGATGAAATATGTCATTCATCAGACTCTGTATTTAACTACATATATTGTATTGCCTGCTCCTGTGTTTGTGTTGCCTGCTCCTGTGTTTTACCTTGTATTGTATATAGTGCACCACCCCCTTTCTCCACATTGGGTGTGTCGGCTCCGCCCATACCTGGCCCTACTTAAGACAAGCCCAGGCTTGTCTTGCAGCAGAATAGCAGAATGCGAGGTGAAGCTAGGTGAAGACACAGGCATCTTTCTTTCCTAATAAAAGCCTTGTTTTATCCAGTTAACTTTGAGCCTTGAAGTTATTGAGGCGCATCAATTTTATTAGCAAACTTTCAACGATGGATCAACTTTTGAAACCGGAACGCTTGGATTTGGACCCGCATGCTTCGGATGCATCGGCACGGTTTGGACACTGGTTCCAGTGCTTGGAATTTTTTATGGCCAACTCCGAAGCCGCCACAGCCTCTAAAGCCACCGGAGATGTGAAACTCGGGATCCTGCAGAATCGGGTAAGCCACCGGGTTTTTCCACTCATCCAAGACGCCGCCACCTACCTGGATGCCTGCAACATTCTAAAGGCCCACTATCAGCGGCCTACCAACGAGGTGTACGCCAGGCATCTGCTTGCTACCTGCACACAGCGACCCGGAGAGTCGCTAGAGGACTTTCTAGTCACCCTAAAAGTGCTTGGCAAAGACTGCAAATGCAAAGACGTGAAGGCCACGGTATACACAGACGAGCTTATTCAGGATGCCTTTATCGCAGGCCTTAGCTCTAATTACATCCGGCAGAGACTGTTAGAGAAAACGGGCCTAGATCTGACACAGACTGTGGACACAGCGCGATCGCTGGATGTGGCTCAGAAGAACTCTGACTCCTACTCTTCAGGCCGCGCGGCCCACGCCACCTCGTACGCACCAAGGGCACCGACATGTTGGAAGACATCTTCCCCGCCTGGTAGCCCAACACCGTCGGGGCCCTGCTCTCCCCCCAGAAGCCCTACGACCGCCGCGACACATCGGGGCCCCAAATGCTACTTCTGCGGGCAGCCGAAGCACACCAGGAACCTGTGCCCGGCGAAAGGCACCACCTGCTGTAAGTGTGGTAAGAAGGGGCACTTTGGGAAGGTGTGCAGAGGGAACCCCGCAGGCAAACCCGCCACCGCCGCGTGCGCGCCGTGGGAGCGGCCATCTTGGACGCCATCTTGTCCGACCTCGTGGGGTCCGCCATCTCGCGAGCAGACATCGTGGACGCCATCTTACCCGGCCTCGTGTGGCCCACCATCTTGTCCCGATCAGGGCCCTACAGTGGCGTCGATCACAGTGGACCAGTCCAGACCGCACCCACTATCCAAATCGATGGTGGACATCGAGGTAAACGGGTGCAAGGTTAAATGTTTAATTGACAGCGGGAGCACGGAGAGCTTCATTCACCCTGGTCTGGTACAACGACTCTCTCTAACTATAGTCCCTACTCAGGGCACGATCTCTATGGCCGACAAAGCCCAGATATCGACTATTGCGGGTTACTGCGCGGTACGATTGTCCGTTAAAGGCACTGTATATAATAATTTTAAACTGTTAATTATGAAGGATTTATGTGTGAGCGTGATCTTGGGCCTGGATTTTCAGTGCCACCACCAAAGCATCACGCTCAATTTCGGTGGGTCCCAGCCGCCCCTCACAGTGTGCGGTCTGGCTACCCTGAAGGTAAAGCCGCCTTCGCTATTCGCGAACCTTACCCCTAACTGCCGGCCAATAGCGACCAAAAGCAAGAGGTACAGCTGGGAGGACAGGCGGTTTATCGCGACCGAAGTAGACAGGCTCCTGAGGGAGCGCATTATTGAACGCAGCAACAGCCCGTGGCGCGCCCAAATGGTGGTGGTGAGGGGTAGCGAGAAGAAATGGATGGTGATTGACTATAGTCAAACAGTCAACATCTATACCCAACTAGACGCCTACCCGCTACCCCGCATATCCGAGATGGTGAACCAAATTGCCCAATACCGGGTGTTCTCCACTATCGACCTCAAGTCAGCGTACCACCAGCTCCCTATCAGACCAGAGGACCGTTCGTACACCGCCTTCAAGGCAAACGGACGCCTCTACCAGTTCCTCAGAGTCCCCTTTGGGGTGACGAATGGGGTCTCGGTCTTTCAGAGGGAGATGGACCGCATGGTCGATGACCACCACTTGCAGGCAACCTTCCCCTATCTCGACAACGTCACCATCTGCGGCCACAACCAACAGGACCACGACTCAAACCTCGCGAGGTTTCTGAAAACCGCACAAAAACTCAACCTCACTTACAATGAGGACAAGTGCGTTTTCAACACCACGCGCCTCTGCATACTAGGCAGCGTGGTGGAGAATGGGGAAATCGGACCAGACCCTGACCGATTGCGCCCCCTACGGGAGCTGCCCCTGCCCAACACTCCCAAAGCCCTGAAAAGGTGCCTGGGGTTATTCTCGTATTATGCCCAATGGGTCCCTAACTACTCCGATAAAGCCTGCCCCCTCTTGAAAGCATCCTCTTTCCCGCTCTCTGCTGAGGCCCATGCTGCCTTCAAAAGCATTAAGCAGGATATTGAGCGGGCCACGCTACAGGCAGTGGACGAGAACACTCCCTTTCAAGTGGAAAGTGATGCGTCTGACTTTGCCTTGGCGGCCACCCTCAACCAGGCGGGGCGGCCCGTAGCTTTCTTCTCGAGGACCCTCCAGGGGCCCGAGATCAGACACTCCTCCCTGGAAAAGGAGGCCCAAGCCATCGTGGAGGCAGTGCGCCACTGGCGGCACTACCTAACCGGCAAACGCTTCACCCTACTTACCGACCAGCAGTCGGTAGCATTTATGTTCAATAATAAACAGAGGGGGAAGATTAAAAATGATAAGATTCTTAGGTGGCGGATCGAGCTCGCCACCTTCGAGTACGACATCATATGCCGGCCGGGGGCCCTTAACGAATCCCCCGACGCCCTCTCACGAGGGATGTGTGCCAACGCCACCGGGGATCAGCTACAGACCCTCCACAATAACCTCTGCCACCCAGGGGTCACACGGCTGTTCCACTTCATAAAGTCCCGCAACTTACCCTACTCGATTGAGGAAGTTCGGCCTCTGACCAGGAACTGCCGCACTTGCGCTGAGTGCAAGCCTCGGTTCTACCGCCCTGATAGAGCCCACCTAATCAAAGCTACATGTCCCTTTGAGCGGCTTAGCTTAGATTTCAAGGGCCCCCTCCCGTCCGTCGACCGCAATGTTTACTTCCTGAACATTGTGGACGAATACTCCCGTTTCCCATTCGCCTTCCCCTGCCCAGACATGACCAGCGCCACGGTCATTAAATGCCTCAACAGCCTGTTCTGCCTGTTCGGTATGCCGAGCTACATCCATACGGATAGGGGGGCGTCCTTCATGAGTGAAGAGCTACGCTAGTACATGCTGTCCAAGGGGATTGCCACGAGTCGTACCACCAGCTACAACCCCCGGGGTAACGGTCAGGTGGAGCGAGAGAATGGGACAGTATGGAGGGCAGTCACTCTAACTCTAAGGACCAAGGGCCTCCCTATCTCCCGCTGGCAGGAAGTCCTCCCAGATGTGCTCCACTCAATACGGTCACTATTGTGTACCGCCACTAATGCCACGCCTCATGAGCTAATGTTTGTGTTTCTCCAGAAATCCACCTCAGGCGTATCGATACCGTCATGGCTCTCCACCCCAGGTCCGGCACTTTTGTGGAAGCATGTGAGGGGCCACAAGACGGACCCTCTCGTGGAGCCAGTGCACCTGCTCCACGCCAACCCACAATATGCGTATGTCCGGCACGCCGACGGACGGGAGGACACTGTGTCCATAAAAGACCTCGCCCCAGCCGGTAACAACAGCAACAACGACAATGACTACAACAACAACAGCAACAACGACAACAACCACAACAACTATTACCCACCCACTCCACCCAATATTCTTTCATCACCCCCGGAAGAACACCAGCCAACGGTACCCCCACCACCTACTCCTTCAACAACCCCGGTGGCGCCCCCGGCAGAGACCCAGGAGGTCACCTGGGACACCCAGCCGGCACCCGCGGCACCGCAACCATTACGTCGGTCACAGAGGACTATCACAGCCCCGGACAGACTAAATCTGTAGAAGGGGTGAATGTGATGAAATATGTCATTCATCAGACTCTGTATATATTTAACTACATATATTGTATTGCCTGCTCCTGTGTTTGTATTGCCTGCTCCTGTGTTTTACCTTGTATTGTATATAGTGCACCGCCCCCTTTCTCCCCATTGGATGTGTCGGCTCCGCCCATACCTGGCCCTACTTAAGACAAGCCCAGGCTTGTCTTGCAGCAGAACAGCAGAATGCTAGGTGAAGCTAGGTGAAGACACAGGCATCTTTCTTTGCTAATAAAAGCCTTGTTTTATCCAGTTAACTTTGAGCCTTGAAGTTATTGAGGCGCATCATCTCTACTGATGTTACTCCAGCTCCCTCACACAGTCACTCAGTGACAACTCCACAGCACCCTCTGTTACTGGCTGTATTTTTACTGATATTAATCCAGCTCCCTCACACAGTCACTCAGTAACCCCTCCCAGCACAATGTGTTACTGACTGTATCTCTACTGATATTAATCCAGCTCCCAAACCTTGTCACTCAGTAACCCCTTCCCCAGCGCCCTGTGTTACTGACTGTCTCTCTACAGATGTTAATCCAGCTCCCTCACATTGTCACTCAGTAACACCTCCCCTTAGAGCCCTGAGTTACTGATTGTATCTCTACTGATGTTAATCCAGCTCCCTCACCTTGTCAATCAGTAACCCCTACCCCTAGCGCCCTCTGTTACTGACTGTATCTCTACTGATGTTAATTCCGCTCCCTCACACTGTCACTCAGTGACAACTCCCCAGCACCCTCTGTTACTGGCTGTATCTTTACTGATATTAATCCAGCTCCCTCACACAGTCACTCAGTAACCCCTCCCCAGCACAATGTGTTACTGACTGTATCTCTACTGATATTAATCCAGGTCCCAAACCTTGTCACTCAGTAACCCCTTCCCCAGCGCCCTGTGTTACTGACTGTCTCTCTACAGATGTTAATCCAGCTCCCTCACATTGTCACTCAGTAACACCTCCCCTTAGAGCCCTGAGTTACTGAATGTATCTCTACTGATGTTAATCCAGCTCCCTCACACTGTCACTCAGTAACCCCTTCCCCTAGCATCCTCTGTTACTGACTGTATCTCTACTGATGTTACTCCAGCTCCCTCACACTTTCACTCAGTAACCCCTTCCCCAGCACCCTGTGTTACGGGCTGTATCTCTACTGATATTAATCCAGCTCCCTCACACTCTCAATCAGTAACCCCTTCCCCCAGTGCCTTGTGTTTCTGACTGTATATCTACTGATGTTAATGCAGCTCCCTCACCCTGTCACAGAGTAACCACTCACACAGCACCCTGTTTTACTGACTGTATTTCTACTGATGTTAATCCAGCTCCCTCATACTGTCACTCAGTAACCGCTCCACACAGCACCCTGTGTTACTGACAGAATCTCTACTGATCTTAATCCAGCTCCCTCGCCCTGTCACTCAATAATCCCTCCCCCAGCACCCTGTGTTACTGACTGTATCTCTATTGATGATAATCCAGCTCACTCACACTGTCACTCAGTAACCCTCCCCCAGCGCTCTGTGTTACTGACTGTATCTCTACTGAAGTTGTAGTTGGTGGCGGGTGCTGTTGTTTGGCGCATATGTACTCCCAGCCAGTTATGCCTCTGACTGTTCTGTGAGCGGTTCGAATCGCTCCCACGCCCCTGGTTTCTAGACACCGGACTTAGGTACGAGGCGGCGGTACAGAGGAGACTCGAGTAGACAATTGTTGGATGCAAACAAAACCAAGATTTTATTGAAGAGGAAAACTTGATACAATCTTGTGGAAAAAATTACTAGTGTACACTTCTACAGGCAAAAATGACAAGAGAATCATAATAATACTTATATACTTATACAGGGAATGGGGAACACACGGCACATCAAGGGAAAACAACTATCTTAACAATCTCCTTATCCTTATCCCACCTCCTATACCTAACTAGATTAAGCTATGAGGGGTCAGAACTTCATGCTCACCAATCAAAAGGTTTGTTAGACTCAAAACAGCGGTTGGGTTCGGCGTTCGCTCTTGGTGCTCTCCGGAGCCTGCTGTCATCACGTGGTTTTTGGGCGCTGCAAGGGCGTTGTCCAGGTTCGCGTACCCCAAAGGTAAAGTCTCTGTCTGGGTACTTTACCTTACAGGGATGATTCTTCGTCGACAGCCGCCAGTTTGAGTTGTGTGCAGATATTCAAAGGTCGGCCGAGGCTGAAGGCCTGATGATTCGAAGCCTCCCCTCATTTGGCCTTCTCCAGCCGGTCTGCCCCTCGGTGGTCTTCCCTCCTCCCCTCGTCGTATCCCGCCTCGCCTTGCCTGAATTGTCCATGTCCGCCCGACCCGGTGCTGGGGCGGTTCCAGATGGAGTGGGAAAAGGGCACGGGCAAATGCCAGGGGTAAGCGCGGGACGGGGAAAGAGCGGCAGCCACGAGGGCAAGGGGCTGAGGAGCAACACCAGCACACCAACCAACGAACGCGCCTGACGATCTTGGACACCAACTCACGAACTCTCCACACGAACCTACCAGCCCAATGCTACCCGGGGCCTTCAATTATACTTTCATCGAAAACACTTATCTGCACGCCAAATCAGGTTAGTTCTTTGTTTTAATTTTGGCAGGCTAGTTTAAAATAATGGTAGCAATTCATACTAACTGAATTTTTAGATGGCCAGTAATCACATCTACTGGCCCGATAATTGACTTGTATTGTCATGAAAGTTCCTTGATGGGCTTGTCCAGCCTCGATGGCTGTGTTAATCTGTTTCCGATAATATATGCAGACTGTTTGATGGCCTTAACTATAGGCCTAAACTGAATTTAGATTTTGTCTCCAATTCGGCCTAATGCATAATTCAGAGCCCTGCCTGGTTCCAAAATATAAAGTTTCTCTTCACAGAAACCCTGCAGCTTTAGTTTTGATTTCTCCCAAGCTGTCTGCGTTGCAGGATCCATTTTAAAATCCCACAGTCTTTCTGCCACGAGGCACGGACACCATCTTGGGTGCCCTTTTCAATTTAAAATGTCCACGCAGGGTCCCGTTTATTAATAACAGCCTTCGGGGAAATGCAGAAATGTTGCGAATCTTACATTCCCCCCTGTGATACTAAAGCTTGCTTGAAGTATCAAACTTTAAAGTGAGCAAAATTTTTCTGACCCTCCATAGTCAACCTTCACCTGTAATTATCTATCTAATATACCCACGACACATGCACTTCCCATTCCGCGAAAATGTAGTGTACATCAGCATACAGAGAGTAAAATTACAGACTTTTCACACTCATCCAAGCATGGAGGGGGTCTAACACCCCTGCACCACTTGGTACACATATCTTTATTAAACCGCGTTGCAAAAAAAAACAAATGAAAAACCTTTAATTAAAAATAACAAACACAAAGAAACAACAATTCTTTAATCAAAATACAGGGAAAAAGACTTAAACCGGCGTATCTTCCTCCACCTTTACATAATGCTCTTTCCAAAACCTCTGGTTTCAGAATTCTGACCACTGACCTTTTCCCTTACACTGAAAACAAACTAAATACAACACTATCCCTAACTGGCAAACCACGAGAATGTGGGAAGCCAGTCTGATCCACGAAGGGACCTCTATATTACAGAAAAGGTTCCACCAGGGTGGAGTCAAATTATCCAATATCTTCGTCCCTATCTCTACTGTTTTCTGTTCGAGTGTATAAAAATGTTTCTGCGAAACTATAACGGCTTTGAGTATTTTGGTCAGATGTTCAGGGAGAGGGGGAGTTTCATAGCCAAAGTGCGCTATGTACTTTTGCAAGTTCGTAAAATTCTCCTGCACAGTGAGGTGAACAGTGGGGATAATTCGCTCCTGGGCCACTTGAACTTCTGCCTTGAGTTTGAAAGAGAAACTGCTGTCACTAACCGGACACCAGCTACGCTGTCCATGCTGGTAGTGGGACGCGCCGGTGGTGACACAATGGGCTTGCAGCGTGTGCAAGCCCCGTATTTGCACTTACCCCGCGCTCCTGCCGATCAGCTCCAGGGACGCCTGCACTTGCAGAAACTGAAAGAAGAATCCCGGGCAGCGTATGACGTCACGCCGCCCAGGAGTGCAGCCAGCGCGGAGCCAGGAGCGTGCAGTGTAAGTGAGACACGCCCCTTGAGGTCTCAGTTTCACTGGACACGCCCCCAATGTTTCTGTCAAGCTGCTTTGCTTTTTTACATGCAAAGCAGCAGTTTAAATAAGTTTTTGGAAGTTTTTTGAAGATTTTGGTAACTTTTATAAACTTTTTAAAATGTTTACATTATTTTGAGTAATCTGAAGTAGTTTTAAAGAGAATTAAAGCAATTTAAAGACTTTTAAAAGCCCTAAAAGAATTTTTTAAATTCCATTTATTTATTTAGCAATGTCGTCGTCATACGTGTCTTCACACTGTTCCCTTTGGGGAACTGTATGAAGTGGTGGAAGGATTTATGGCCGTGATTAACGCTCATTCCGTGACCGTAACCATCTTTGAACCAGCCATTAGGGCGGTTAGTCCTATGGCGGGAGGGTTTTACGGGCTCCCACAAGCTATACAAGGAGGGGGGGCCACCCACACCCACGGACGCAAATATCCCACTGGATGTCAACCCAGAATTTAGAGCCGGAGCTCCGACTCCACTTGCCGGGACTGTCTGGAGCGGGGTTCGAAACCCTACCCTGATCTGGCCCAGCGGCGGGGATCCTACCGCTATGACAAAGGACCAATCCGATTAGCAACGTGAAATGGCAGCATAGGGCTCCAGTCACGGGGAGGGAAAAGGCGCAGGAAACGTATGGGTGTCACCTTTTGTGCGGAGTGGGCCTTTTGCGTAGCAGTAAGCATCCCCGCCGCTGGGCCAGAAGGAGTAGGGTTTTGAACCCCACTCCAGACAGTCCCGGCAAGTGGAGTCGGAGATCCAACTTTAAATTCTGGGTGGACATCCAGCGGGATACTTGCGTCCGTGGGTGTTGGTGGCCCCCCCCTCCTCAGATGGGTTGTGGGAGCCCGTAAAACCCTCCCGCCATAGGACTAACCACCCTAATGGTTGGTTCAAAGATGGTTACGGTCACGGAATGAGCGTTAATCACGGCCATAAATCCTTCCACCACTTCATACAGTTCCCCAAAGGGAACAGTGTGAGGATACGTCCGATGATGACCTCTTGCGCAATGCACCTCCTTGGACCCTCAGTCGCAGATGCGAGGGGGCAAGTCGTGCAATTGTTAAATTTTTTATTTTATTGACATGTAAAATGTTGGCCCAATAATTCCCTTCCAAATGCGCTTGTACGGTCGGGGTACTTACGCATCTGGCCGGATGAAATGCCGGTTTTCAGCATGCACAGTGCATGTGGGGAAAACCGGCATTTCCTGTCCTCTGAATGAAGGGGTTCAGAGGCAGAACGCGTGCGACTGCACAGGCAGCGCGTGCGCAGTATAATTCGCCGCTTTCATTAATGCTTTCAGTGAGGTCCAGTCATTACAACTTACACATGAAAAAAGCATGGGTACAGTTGCTACAGAGGCTGCAGAGGAAGATATTTCTTATCGTGGAGCTTCTGAAAGTATGTATGTCTGTATATATTCCTTTGCGTGTTATGTATATATTCCTTTACTTATGTGTATGAATGTATTATTTAATTATGACTTTCAGAGAAAGTAACTTATTGGAAAATCATAATTAAAAACATACATTCATACACATTAGTAAAGGAATATAAAACATACATACATATACGTAAAGGAATATATGTGGACATACATACATAACTCATTCTCACATTCCATTCACACAGCCACAATTGCTCCTTCTACCTACCGTTCTGAAAACCCTTTTAAAAAAAAAATTTAAACTTTTAAACTTACTTAAAATTTCTTAAAATAACTTCCCTCCCTTTCCCAAACAAAAATATTGCATTTCAAAAGCTCCACGATAAAATATATCTTCCTCCGCAGCCAATGAACAACTTTACACTTGCTTTTTTCAAGTGTAACTTCTAAGGACTTAACCTCGCGGATTTCATGAATGAAATCCACGAAGTTAACTGCGCAAGCGCTGCCTGTGCAGTCGCACGCGCTCGAGGTCTGGAAATGCCGGCGTTCCCCGCATGCGCTGTTCATGCTGAACGCCGGCATTTCCAACGGCCAGAAGCGTGAGTAAGCCGACCGTACTCACGCTTCTGGCCTGGAATTTCTGGCCCAATATGTCCCATCTCCTATATATGCTACCTGCGGGGGAACATGGCCTTGTGCCATTGCCTCCATGGTACAATTTATAGGCTTCGCGCCAGCAGCTTTGGACCCACACTGCGGTTTTGAATAGGCATTCAAGTGCTGGGAACACAGGATTATGTGTGCTCCCCGGCTCCGGCACCCTGAGAGGCCGATACCTGTCATAGCGTGCTCCCACTTAATGACGTAAGGCGGGACTGCAGTGAAACGAATGTGTGCACGCCCTTGAATGAGTCCAATGTTCTCAACCCTGTACACCGGTGCGGGTCGGGCTGTCCTACCCATGACCGGCATCCTAACTACTACTCCCATGATTGTGTGGTTGGACCGCCCACAATCCATGGGGACTGGATAGGCTTCGGAGGCTAGCCGGAGTTGGCACGGGCTCAATGCATTCTCAAAAGGGTGGAGGGCTGCGAGGTGCTTGTTGCTAAACCAGGAGGGGACCAAACCTTGTTTTAAATCCTCCAGATTACTGCGGCCCTCGCCCAGTAACCATGCCCCGTATAACACGCACACCTCTTTCTGCGCAGCTTGGTCAGAAGCATTTCTGTCCTCCCTTATGAGAGCATTTACCATCTTTGCATGCTTTTCCAACTCGGCTATGATCTCTTTTAAATGGACCGTCATGGCCTGGTCCTCATGCAACTCCGAGCCCACTACCTTGTTCTCATCCAGCAATATCCTCTTTAACTGTGTTTTTAAACCGTTTATCTGGGTCTGCAGCTCTATGTCATCCAAGCTGTTGATGACAGAGGACCCAGTATTAAATGCAGTAAAAACATCATTCCATACACCCCTTCTTTGTCTCCCTGCATTACTCAAAATTTCTCGGTGTGTGGTGTAGAGTTCGGTCTTGTCCACGTGGGCAAAATTGAACTCGGAAAATTTCTTGAACATGTCCTTCAATAGGGCCTGGTATAACTGCTCTGTTTCTTTGGGGCACCACTCCGGTAAATGTACCTCCGTGAGATTTAAAATCACGGAGGCTACCGCGTAGTGTACCCCCTGGTACAGCATCTGATCGGTGGGAACTAGTACCAACCCATTCCCTGGTCCCTTGGTGGCGGTGGGGCGATCTTTCCTGGATAACCTCGCCGCCTGCGCCGTGGGCAGGGGCTTACGGGGCGGGTTACCAGCTCAGTGGCGTTGACTGGAATCTGGGAATACGGGACCGCACATACCTTGCGGCTGGCATCCCACCTTATCCCCTTCCCGGAATTGTGCCACTGCCGGTGGAACATGATGGATATGCCTGCGGGGCAGACCTTCTCTGATCCTCACATATAGATGTAAATCCCTTGGTCCGGCTCCCACCACTTGTCCCAACACACGCTTTGTCCTCCATGAGTCCCGGCAATTGTCCGATGGGTGTTGTTTCCCAAATGTTCCCATTCGACTTCGGGGTTCCTCATGTCCTTGCTCAACTTCCTGAGCCACCACCACCTATCCAATGGAATGTTTCCTTTACACGACAAACATATTCGCTTTCCAACGGTGATGCTGACCTTCGTGGTAACGACTCGCACCCGGGGGCACAGGAGGGAGGCTTCCCCGTACGTGAATCCGGTTTGGCTGGAGTACTGAGACGAATTGGACCCCAACCATCCTGGCCACCTTCCCTCGTGGAAGTAGACGCCGGTCTCCTCTGCATCCCGTTCACCGTTCCCATCGATCACCAGGGGTGCCTTGTCTCCCGAACACCCGTAGATGTGGGAGTCTTGGACGTCGCCCCTCCTCTCCGCACTCATCCCGATCAGGGCGAATAGGATCACGATCCATTCCATCCCAAAAATCTTTCTGCAAAAGTTGTAAAAGAACATGCAGCCAGGTCCCAAAGAGATTCTCTGGCTTGGTGAGGCATGGTTGGGTCCCGCGACCTCGACCCAAATATACACTCTTAACAGACTACTGACATAAAACTACCCATCACCTTATTTAACTTAAATTATAAACACCCAAATTTAAGCAAAATAATTACACCTTACTTAAAACTTAAACTTAAACCAAAACTATATACATCCGCCACCTGTCTCCGGGCAGCCAGGCTAATTCCTGGTCGGACTGCGGCTCGCCGCTACCACCGGCGTGACCGCACCGTCCTTCACTGTTGTTCCCTCACAGCCCGTGGCTGCTGGCTGAGGACCTCTGTCCTTGGACCTCTCCCTGGCTCGCGGGGCGGCCCTTGGTAACTGGAGGGCTGGTGACCATGGCTTTCTCAGCTGGGGCATCCGTGGGGACCTTCTGGGGGCTTTGATGGTTGGGGCTTTCTTGGCCGCCGGGCCTTTTACCTGAACTGCTGCTCCCCCAGGCTTGACCCCTCCCGAACCTGGGCTGAGGGCAGGTAACTTTTCACAGCCTGCTGCTGCGAGCTGAGAGTCTCTGCCCCCAGGTCCCATGGCTGGGTCCGGGGTGGGGTTTTCGACCTCAGGTCCCTTCCTCTCTACACCTGGGTTAGGGGCCGGGTTTTCGCCCTCAGGTCCCTCCCCCTCGTCTGGATCCCAGAAGAGTGGGGGAGTGCCCCAATTGATGGGCGGGATGGTCCCTCCCTTCAAGCAAGCCACAGTGCCTGCCTGAACAGTCTGTGAACTCACTCCTGCTGCGGGCTGAGGATCTTTATCCTCAGACCTTTTCCTAACTGGCTGCTTTCCCCTTTCAGGTGTAAACAGCTTACACTGGTTGATGTAACCAGCGGCCTGTTTTAAAACCTGTGCTGAAGGCTCGCCCGCTGCCCCAAACGGACCTTCTAGGGGTTCCCCTTTCCTTTTCCTCACCGGGACGGTCTTACGGGCGGGATCTTGGGCTCGGACCTGCTTTAGGTCCGGGGCCAAAACTACCTCCCGTGTGCCTCCCTTGTCCTGGACTGCGGCTTCCGGACCCACCCGATAGGGGTCCCGGGATTCTCCCTCCCCAGCCTTATCTATGGCCCTTTCTCCAGTGCGCACGGTCAGACCGAGGAACTTCACCTCCTGCTGGCCGATCTGCGCCTTCTTGGGATTCACTTTGAAACCCTTCTGTTCTAACAGCTCCAGCAGTTTGGCCAATAACGGGCCATGCTCCTCTTTCGAATCGGTGAACAGGAGCAGGTCATCCACATATTGAACCAACTGTCTAGGCTGGCTAAAATCCTTCAAATTGTCGGCCATACACTGATGGAAAATGCTGGGGCTGTTGTGGAAGCCCTGTGGCAAACAGTTCCACGTGTATTGTTGCCCTTTAAACGTAAAGGCAAACTTGTACTGATCCTCCCTCCTTACAGGGATGGACCAAAACCCATTTGAAATATCCAGCACTGTGAAAGTGGTCGCGGATGCTGGAATACTCCTGATCAGGTCGGCAACTGCTGCTACTGTGGGTGTGCAGGCTGGGATGTTGGAATTGAGCACCCGATAGTCCACCGTGGCCCTCCAGGAATTGTCCGGCTTTCTGACCGGCCATAACGGAGAATTCACGTGGGTCGCTATCGGTCTCAGAACTCCCTGCTGCACTAACGAGGACATGGCTGCTTCCATGTCCGGCTCTGCTTCCCTGGGGAAGTTATACTGTTTCTGTGGTCGGGCCATGGGGTTCCCGTCTACTCTGACCTCAAACCCTGTGACCCTCCCGCAGTCGTGTTTGTGAGTGGCAAATGTAGCCAGGTGGGCCTGCACAAATGCCTGGAACTCTGGTGGGGTGTTGCTGACCATGAGCCCGAGGTTATAATCCTCTTTAGGCTACATGGTGCAGAGGGTCCCCTACCCTTCCTTACCTGGGATAACTACGATCTCACCGTTCTTTACTTTTCCTGCCCCCCAAAGGCAGTGATTCCTCAAATCCACCAGGATCCCATGACCTACGATAAAGTCGGCCCCCAGGAACCCTCTTCCATCCTCCACGTCCCATTTCATCAGGACACACGTCCACTTGGAGCGGAGCGGTCCTACCCGAATGGCGAGCGGGATGGAAACCGAGCCAGCCTGATCCCTACCCGTGAACCCTGGTAGACTGTATGGGACCCCGCTGGAGAGAGGTGAGGTGATGGGGTTAGCTGAGTAGATCACGGTGCGCGATGCCCCCGTGTCCACCTCCATCTCCAAAAGGGGTCTCCTCCACTCATCATATCGGAGCGAACACAGATAAACAGGCTGTGCTGGTTCTAGTCACGGCTGTGTGTTGGATGGGGCTGACGGGGTGAGAGCACTGGTGGCGGCTGCTACTCTCCCCTGGCCAGTCAGTAAGGACCTCATGGCGTCCAAAAGTGACTCAACCTCTGCGGAAGGTGTCCCTACCCCCGCCTTTTGGGCTGGGGCTGAGGGATGCTTTCCCTTGTTATCCTTCCAAGGGTTCTTACACTCCTTCCGCCAGTGACCATCCTTCCCACACCTGTAACAATTGGTCTTTGTGTTGGGGGGGTTACTCCCTTCCTGGTGCCATTCCTTTCTACTCTGCACTCCTGGTTTTATCTCATGCACCTTCCCCTTGGGTGGATGTGCATCGGTTCCCCTGCCGTTTTTGTAGGCTAGGGTGAGCTGCCTAATTACCGTGAGCTCTGTGGTCTGGGGATCTTTGGGGTCGAACCAGGCTTCTGCCTTGGCCCGGACCTGTGGCAAGCTGTTCGTCACCAGGCAACGGAGCCAATGCATCAGGGAATCCCCGTTCAGGAACGTCCGGCCTGGCGTCCCCGGGCAAGCTTTCCGGTACACCGGCCACAGCCGGTCCGCAAAAGCCTGCAGGGTTTCCCCAGAAAGCTGGATCGTCTTCTCCACGCGGGAGAAGGGACTTCCCTCATCCATCCCCATGGCCTCTAGAACTCCATCTCTAAGCTCCTCGTACCCGCTCTGCCCCCTTTTACACTCGTCAGAGAGGGATTGGAGGAGATTACTCTCCAGGGAAAATAGCAGTATTTTGGCCTTCTCAGCGTCATCGCAGTCATTGACGCTGGCGGTCTGCTCTATTTCCCTGAAGTAGATCGGCGGGTCTCCCTTGGCGGAGAGCTTCGGGATATGTTTGACCATAACCCTGAGCTGTTGGATGTTAAAGGGTAATACGAACTGGTTTTGGAGGGCTCCCTCATTGTCGCCATCGGCGGGTGGACCGAACCTCCGATGCCGTGCTGGGCACATCGGTCCTGGCTCTGGCCTCTCGGGTGGGGCTTGCTCTACCTCCGCCTCCACCTCTGGCTCCACTTCGGGTTCCACCACCGGTTCCACCCCCACTTGCTGCCAAACCTCACTGAAACTTGGCGCGACGGGTGGTGGCAGTGAGGTCTTCTCTCTCTCAACCGGGTCGTCCCTAGGCACCTCTGGTGATGTTGGAACTGTCCTCCCCTCGTTCCCCATAAAATCTGCCTGGCCTGCCTTTGGGCTTATGAGGCATGCCATGCCTTTTGCCCTCCGGAGGGCCTGGCTCAGATTTTCTATCCTCTCTTTACAGGGGCCGTGTTCTGCCTCCTCAAACCCCTGTTCATTCGCTAGCTTATAAGTGGCTTTTACCTCCTGTACTCTCTCTTCCTGTTCCCTGATCTGCCTTGCCAAGCGGGCGTTTTTCTCCCGCAACCTTAACTCATTTCCCTTGGCCTCGGTGACTTGGCACCGTAGGTATTCCAACTGGGCCTTGTGTTCTCCTACTGAATGTACTCTCTCTTGGTTTAAAGCCTGCAAAGCTACTAATAACTTTTCCCCTGTGAGAGCCTTATCCCGGATCTCCAGGGCTGACTCCCTTAACTCAACTGCCTGTGCTACAACGAGCCCGTCCAAGAGCTGGACCTGCTTTTTAAAGCTCATCAGCCCAACTGCCTTCTCTAAGGACTTCTTGTGTTCCTTTCCCTCTGTCCACTTGGCTGCTGCATCTATCGGACGCCCAGCCCTTAACAGAGTGGCGATCCACTTCTTAGTGATATTCACCTTGCTAAGCACATAATCAGAAATCCTTTCCTCCATCATGGGTCGCTCATCCGAACCATTGTCTACTGTATCGCAAACTTGTTGCCGGTGTCCGCCGTGGGCGCCATTTCTGTAGGGGGTGGCGGGTGCTGGTGTTTGGCGCGTACGTACGCCCAGCCAGCTATGCCTCTGACTGTTCTGTGAGCGGTTCGAATCGCTCCCACGCCCCTGGGTTCTTGACACCAGACTTAGGTACAAGGTGGCGGTACAGAGGAGACTCGAGTAGACAGATGGTTGGATGCAAGCAAAACCAAGATTTTATTGAAGAGGAAAACTTGATACAATCTTGTGGAAAAAATTGCTAGTGTACAATTCTACAGGCAAAAATTACAAGAGAATCATAATAATATACATATACAGGGAATGGGGAACACAAGGCACATCGAGGGGAAACAACTATCTTAACAATCCCCTTATCCTTATCCCACCTCCTATACCTAACTAGATTAAGCTATGAGGGGTCAGAACTTCATGCTCACCAATCAAAAGGTTTGTTAGACTCAAAACAGCGGTTGGGTTCGGGGTTCGCTCTTGGTGTTCTCTGGAGTCTGCCGTCATCACGTGGTTTTAGGGCGCTGCAAGGGCATTGTCCAGGTTCGCGTACCCCAAAGTTAAAGTCTCTGTTTGGGTACTTTACCTTGCAGGGATGATTCTTCATCGACAGCCGCCAGTTTGAGTTGGTGTGCAGATATTCAAAGGTCGGCCGAGGCTGAAGGCCCGATGATTCAAAGCCTCCCCTCGTTTGGTCTCCTTCAGCCGGTCTGCCCCTCGGTGGTCTTCCCTCCTCCCCTCGTCACGTCCCGCCTCGCCTGGCCTGAATTGCCCGTGTCTGCCCGACCCGGTGCTGGGGCGGTTCCAGATGGAGTGGGAAAAGGGCATGGGCAAAGGCCAGGGGGTAAGCGCGGGACGGGGAAAGAGCAGCAGCCCCAAGGGCGAGGGGCCGAAGAGCAGCACAAGCACACCAACCAACGAAAGCGCCTGACGATCTTGGACACCAACTCACGAACTCTCCACACGAACCTACCAGCCCAATGCTACCCGGGGCCTTCAATTATACTTTCGTTGAAAACCCTTATCTGCGCACCAAATCAGGTTAGTTCTTCATTTTACTTTTGGTGGGCTAGTTTAAAATAATGGTAGCAATTCATACTAACTGGTTTTTAGATGGCCGGTAATCACATCTACCTGCCCGATAATTGACTTGTATTGTCATGAAAGTTCCTTGATTGGCTTGTCCAGCCTCGATGGCTGTGTTAATCTGTTTCCGATAATAGATGCAGACCATTTAATGGCCTTAACTATAGGCCTAAACTGAATTTAGATTTTGTCTCCAATTCGGTCTAATGCATAATTCAGAGTCCTGTCTGGTTCCAAAATACAAAGTTCTCTTCACAGAAAACCTGCAGCTTTAGTTTCGATTTCTCCCAAGCTGTCTGCATTGCAGGATACATTTTAAAATCCCACAGGCCTTCTGCCATGAGGCACGGGCGCCATCTTGGGTACCCTTTTCAATTTAAAATGTCCACGCAGGGTCCCGTTTATTAATAACAGCCTTCGGGGAAATGCAGAAATTTTGCGAATCTTACAAAGTTAATCAATCTCCCTCACACTGTCACTCAATAACCCCTGCCCCAGCACCCTGTCTTACTGACTTTATCTCTGCTGATGTTAATCCAGCTCCCTCACACTGTCACACAGTAAACCCTCCCCCAGCACCCTTTTCTACTGGCTGGTTCTCTACTGATATTAATCCAGCTCTCTCACACTGTCACTCAGTAAACCATTCCCCTAGCACCCTGTGTTACTGACTGTATCTCTACTGATGTTAATCCAGATCCCTCACACTGTCACTCATTAACACCTCCCCTTAGAGCCCTGAGTTACTGACTGTAACTCTACTGATGTTAATCCAGCTCCCTCACCTTGTCACTCAGTAACCCCTTTCCCAGCACCCTGTGTTACTGGCTGTATCTCTACTGATATTAATCCAGCTCCCTCACACTGTCATTCAGTAACCTCTCCCCAGCACCTGTGTTACTGACTGTATCTCTACTGATATTAATCCAGCTCCCAAACCTTGTCACTCAGTAGCCCCTTCCCCAGCGCCCTGTGTTACTGACTGTCTCTCTACAGGTGTTAATCCAGCTCCCTCACACTGTCACTCAGTAAACCCTCCCCCCAGCGCCCTGTGTTTCTGACTGAATCTCTACTGATGTTATTCCAGCTGCCTCACACTGTCACTCAGTAACCGCTCACCCAGCACGTTGTGTTACTGACTGTATCTCTACTGATTTTAATCCAGCTCCCTCACACTGTCACTCAGTAACCCCTTCCCCAGCACCCTGTTTTACTTACTTTATCTCTGCTGATGTTAATCCAGCTCCCTCACCCTGTCACAGAGTAACCCCTCCCACAGCGCCCTGTTTTACTGACTGTATTTCTAGTGATGATACTCCAGCTCCCTCACGCTGTCACTCAGTAACCGCTCCACACAGCACCGTGTTACTGACTGTATCTCTACTGATTTTAATCCAGCTCCCTCACACTGTCACTCAGTAACCCCTTCCCCAACACCCTGTTTTACTTACTTTATCTCTGCTGATGTTAATCCAGCTCCCTCACCCTGTCACAGAGTAACCCCTCCCACAGCGCCCTGTGTTACTGACTGTATTTTTACTGATGTTAATCCAGCTCACTCACACTGTCACTCAGTAACCCTCCCCCAGCGCTCTGTGTTACTGACTGTATCTCTACTGAAGTTAATCCAGCTCCCTCACAATGACACTTAGTAACCCTCCCCCAACGCGCTGTGTTACTGATTTTATCTCTACTGATGTTAAAGCAGCTCCCTCACACTGCCACTCAGTAAACCATTCCCCTAGCGCCCTGTGGTACTGATTGTATCTCTACTGATGTTATTCCAGCTCCCTCACACTGTCACTCAGTAACCCCTCCCCCAGCACCCTGTGTTAATGGTTGTATCTCTACTGATGTTAATCCAGCTCCCTCACACTGTCACTCAGTTTTGGTTTCCATGTTTTAGAAAAGATGTACTTGCTCTCGAGGCGGTTCACAGAAGGTTCACTTGGTTGAATCCGGAGATGAGGGGTTGACGTATGAGGAAAGGTTGAGTAGGTTGGGACTCTACTCATTGGAGTTCAGAAGAATGAGAGGCGATCTTATTGAAACATATAGGCCCTGAAATTAGGATCGGGAGCTTGCCGCGTGTGCAAGCCCCCGATGTTCACTTACCCAGCGCGCTGATATTTTAATTCTGGCCTGCATTGCATTTCCTCTGACTGGCCCGCTTGAGGTGCTGCCACGTTGTGCGTGCGTGACCCAGCGGCGTACTTAGTGCGATGAGCCAGCTGGGATCACGTGAGCACAGGCCAACCAATGGAAGGTTGCAAAAGTTCATTCATGAGTTTGACAGTAAGAGCTGTCAAACTCATGAAAACTCCTGGCCCCAAAACACCACTTAAACCTGAAAGAAAATTAAAAAAAACTTTGCACTACTTAAATGAACCATAAAGAACTCTGAAAAACTATGTTAAACAATAATTTTAAAATTTGAAAAAAAAAATTATATAAAAAATCGGGGCTAAAACTAAACTTACCTTACTGTAAATTCTTTAAAAAATAACAAACCTGTGGAAAAAAAAATCTCAATTGCATTAATAGACCACTTACCTGAAAAACTAAGTACTTACGTGTGGTTTTTCAATGCGTAAAGACCGGAGGCCTTTACACATGCGCAACTCTCTAAAAACATAGGAAATCCAAGTCACACGCGCTGCCCGATACCGCGCATGCGTTGAGCCTCTTAACCCCTTGGGTCAGAGGACAGGAAATGCCGGTTTTCAGCGCATGCGCTGTGCATGCTGAAAACCGGCAATTCATCCGGGCACACGCGTGAGTACCCCGTCCTTACTCACGCGTTGTGCCCGGAATTACTGGGCCATATAAGATTGTGAGGGGGCTTGATCGGGTGGATGCGGTGAGGATGTTTCCACTGATGGGTGAGACTAGAACTAGGGGGCATAATTTAAGAATAAGTGGCTGCCCTTTCAAAACTGAGAAGAGGAGAAACTTCTTCACTCAGAGGGTAGTAAATCTATGGAATTTGCTACCCCAGAGAGCTGTGGAAGCTGCAACATTAAATACATTTAAAATGGAGATAGACAGTTTCCTAGCAGATAAGGGAATTAGGGGTTACGGGGAGAGGGCAGGGAAGTGGACGTGAGTCTAGATTCGGATCAGCCATGATCCTATTGAATGGCGGAGCAGGCCCGAGGTGCCGTATGGCCTACTCCTGCTCCTACTTCTTATGTTTTTATGTTCTTATATACTTATAACCCCTCCCTCCAGCACCCTGCGTTACTGAAGGTATCTCTACTGATGTTAATCCAGCTCCCTCACACTGTCACTCAGTATCCCCTCCCCCAGCACCCTGTGATACTGGCTGCATTCACTACTGATATTAATCCAGCTCCCTCACATGTCACTCAGTAACCCCTCCCCCCAGCATCCTGTGTTACTGAATGTATCTCTACTGATGTTAATCCAGCTCCATCACACTGTCACTCAGTAAACCCTACCCCCAGCACTCTATGTTACTGAATGTATCTCTATTGATAATAATCCAGCTCCATCAGACTGTCACGTAGTAACCCCCACCCCCAGCGCCCTGTGTTACTGACTGTATCTCTACTGATGTTAATCCAGCTCTATCACACTGTCACTCAGTAACCCTCCCACAGGGTAACTGGCTGTATCTCTACTGATGTTAATCCAGCTTCCTCACACTGTCACTCAGTAACACCTCCCACATTACCCTGTGTTAATGACTGCATCTCTAATGATGTTAATCCAGCTGCCTCACGCTGTCACTCAGAAACCCCTCCCCCAGCACCCTGTGTTACTGACTGTATCTCTACTGATGTTAATCCAGCTTCGTCACACTGTCACTCAGTAACGCTTCCCCAGTGCCCAGTGATATTGACTGATTCTCTACTGATGTTAATCCAGCTCCCTCACACTGTCACTCAGTAACACCTCCCCCAGCACCCTGTGTTACCAGCTTTATCTTTACTGATATTAATCCAGCCCCCTCACACTGGCACTCAGTAATCCCTCCCCAGCACCCTGTGTTTCTGACTGTATATCCACTGATGTTAATCCAGCAGCCTCATGCTGTCACTCAGTAACACCCAACTCCAGCACCCTGTGTTACTGACTGTATCTCTACTGATGTTAATCCAGCTCCCTCACACTGTCACTCAGTAAACTCTCCAAAAAAGCCCTGTGTTTCTGACTTTATATCTACTGATGTTAATCCAGCAGCCTCACGCTGCCACTCAGTAACCCCTCCCCCCAGCATGCTGTGTTACTGACTGTATTTCTACTGATGTTAATCCGGCTCCCTCAAACTGTCACTCAGTAAACCCTCCCCAGCACCCTGTGTTACTGACTGTATCTCTACCGATGTTAATCCAGCTGCCTCACGCTGTCACTCAGTAACCCCTCCCCCCAGCATGCTGTGTTACTGACTGTATTTCTACTGATGTTAATCCGGCTCCCTCACACTGTCACTCAGTAACACCTCCCATATTACCCTGTGTTAATGACTGTATCTCTACTGATGTTAATCCAGCTGCCTCATGCTGTCACTCAGTAACCCCTCCCCCAGCACCCTGTGTTACTGACTGTATCTCTACTGATTTTAATCCAGCTCCGTCACACTGTCACTCAGTAACCCTCCCCCCAGTGCCCAGTGATATTGACTGATTCTCTACTGATGTTAATCCAGCTCCCTCACACTGACACTCAGTAACACCTCCCCCAGCACCCTGTGTTACCGGCTTTATCTTTACTGATATTAATCCAGCTCCCTCACACTGGCACTCAGTAACCCCTCCACAGCGCCCTGAGTTACTGACTATCTCTACTGATGATAATCCAGCTCCCTCACACTGACACTCAGTAACCCCTCCCCCAACGCCCTGTGTCACTGAATGTATCTCTACTGATGTTAATCCAGCTCCCTCACCCTGTCACTCTATAACCCCTCCTCCTGCGTTCTCTGATACTGACTGTATCTCTACTGATGTTAATCCAGCACCCTCACATTGTCACTCAGTAACCCCTCCCAAAGCGCACTGTGTCACTGACTGTATCTCTTCTGATGTTAATCGAGCTCGCTCACACTTTCACTCAGTAACCCCTCCGGCAGTGCCCTGTGTTACTGAATGTATCTCCACTGATGTTATTCCAGCTCCCTCACACTGTCATTCAGTATCTCATCCCACAGCGCCCTGTATTACTGACTGTATCTCTACTGATGTTAATCCAGCTCCCTCACACTGACACTCAGTAACCCCTCTCCCAGCACACTTTATTACTCACTCTATCTCTACTGATGTTAATCCAGTTCCCTCACACTGTCACTCAGTAACCCCTCCTCCCAGCATGCTGTGTTACTGACTGTATTTCTACTGATGTTAATCCGGCTCCCTCAAACTGTCACTCAGTAAACCCTCCCCAGCACCCTGTGTTACTGACTGTATCTCTACCGATGTTAATCCAGCTGCCTCACGCTGTCACTCAGTAACCCCCCCCCCAGCATGCTGTGTTACTGACTGTATTTCTACTGATGTTAATCCGGCTCCCTCACACTGTCACTCAGTAACACCTCCCATATTACCCTGTGTTAATGACTGTATCTCTACTGATGTTAATCCAGCTGCCTCATGCTGTCACTCAGTAACCCTACCCCCAGCACTCTATGTTACTGAATGTATCTCTACTGATGTTAATCCAGCTCCATCAGACTGTCACTTAGTAACCCCCAACCCCAGCACCCTATGTTACTGAATGTAGCTCTACTGATGTTAATCCAGCTCCCTCACACTGTCACTCAGTAACCCCTTCCCCAGCACCCTGTGTAACTGGCTGTATCTCTATTGATAATAATCCAGCTCCATCAGACTGTCACGTAGTAACCCCCACCCCCAGCGCCCTGTGTTACTGACTGTATCTCTACTGATGTTAATCCAGCTCTATCACACTGTCACTCAGTAACCCTCCCACAGGGTAACTGGCTGTATCTCTACTGATGTTAATCCAGCTTCCTCACACTGTCACTCAGTAACACCTCCCACATTACCCTGTGTTAATGACTGCATCTCTAATGATGTTAATCCAGCTGCCTCACGCTGTCACTCAGAAACCCCTCCCCCAGCACCCTGTGTTACTGACTGTATCTCTACTGATGTTAATCCAGCTTCGTCACACTGTCACTCAGTAACGCTTCCCCAGTGCCCAGTGATATTGACTGATTCTCTACTGATGTTAATCCAGCTCCCTCACACTGTCACTCAGTAACACCTCCCCCAGCACCCTGTGTTACCAGCTTTATCTTTACTGATATTAATCCAGCCCCCTCACACTGGCACTCAGTAATCCCTCCCCAGCACCCTGTGTTTCTGACTGTATATCTACTGATGTTAATCCAGCAGCCTCATGCTGTCACTCAGTAACACCCAACTCCAGCACCCTGTGTTACTGACTGTATCTCTACTGATGTTAATCCAGCTCCCTCACACTGTCACTCAGTAAACTCTCCAAAAAAGCCCTGTGTTTCTGACTTTATATCTACTGATGTTAATCCAGCAGCCTCACGCTGCCACTCAGTAACCCCTCCCCCCAGCATGCTGTGTTACTGACTGTATTTCTACTGATGTTAATCCGGCTCCCTCAAACTGTCACTCAGTAAACCCTCCCCAGCACCCTGTGTTACTGACTGTATCTCTACCGATGTTAATCCAGCTGCCTCACGCTGTCACTCAGTAACCCCTCCCCCCAGCATGCTGTGTTACTGACTGTATTTCTACTGATGTTAATCCGGCTCCCTCACACTGTCACTCAGTAACACCTCCCATATTACCCTGTGTTAATGACTGTATCTCTACTGATGTTAATCCAGCTGCCTCATGCTGTCACTCAGTAACCCCTCCCCCAGCACCCTGTGTTACTGACTGTATCTCTACTGATTTTAATCCAGCTCCGTCACACTGTCACTCAGTAACCCTCCCCCCAGTGCCCAGTGATATTGACTGATTCTCTACTGATGTTAATCCAGCTCCCTCACACTGACACTCAGTAACACCTCCCCCAGCACCCTGTGTTACCGGCTTTATCTTTACTGATATTAATCCAGCTCCCTCACACTGGCACTCAGTAACCCCTCCACAGCGCCCTGAGTTACTGACTATCTCTACTGATGATAATCCAGCTCCCTCACACTGACACTCAGTAACCCCTCCCCCAACGCCCTGTTTCACTGAATGTATCTCTACTGATGTTAATCCAGCTCCCTCACCCTGTCACTCTATAACCCCTCCTCCTGCGTTCTCTGATACTGACTGTATCTCTACTGATGTTAATCCAGCTCCCTCACCCTGTCACTCTATAACCCCTCCTCCTGCGTTCTCTGATACTGACTGTATCTCTACTGATGTTAATCCAGCACCCTCACATTGTCACTCAGTAACCCCTCCCAAAGCGCACTGTGTCACTGACTGTATCTCTTCTGATGTTAATCGAGCTCTCTCACACTTTCACTCAGTAACCCCTCCGGCAGTGCCCTGTGTTACTGAATGTATCTCCACTGATGTTATTCCAGCTCCCTCACACTGTCATTCAGTATCTCATCCCACAGCGCCCTGTATTACTGACTGTATCTCTACTGATGTTAATCCAGCTCCCTCACACTGACACTCAGTAACCCCTCTCCCAGCACACTTTATTACACACTCTATCTCTACTGATGTTAATCCAGTTCCCTCACACTGTCACTCAGTAACCCCTCCTCCCAGCATGCTGTGTTACTGACTGTATTTCTACTGATGTTAATCCGGCTCCCTCAAACTGTCACTCAGTAAACCCTCCCCAGCACCCTGTGTTACTGACTGTATCTCTACCGATGTTAATCCAGCTGCCTCACGCTGTCACTCAGTAACCCCTCCCCCCAGCATGCTGTGTTACTGACTGTATTTCTACTGATGTTAATCCGGCTCCCTCACACTGTCACTCAGTAACACCTCCCATATTACCCTGTGTTAATGACTGTATCTCTACTGATGTTAATCCAGCTGCCTCATGCTGTCACTCAGTAACCCCTCCCCCAGCACCCTGTGTTACTGACTCTATCTCCGCTGATGATAATCCAGCCCCCTCACACTGTCACTCAGTAACCCTTCCACCCAGCGCCCTCTGTTACTCACTTTATCTCTACGGATGTTAATCCAGTTCCCTCACCCTGTCACTCAGTAACCCCTCCCCCAGCAACCTGTCAGAGTGGCTGTAGCTCTACTGATGTTAATCCAGCTCCCTCACGCTGTCACTAAGTAATCCCTCCCCAGCGCTCTGTGTTACTGACTCTACCTCTACTGAAGTTAATCCAGATCCCAAACACTTTTACGGAATTAGCACACACGCTAGCGGGGCTGGGGTTATTTGTCTCTGGCCAGTCGGAAGCCTCTCAGCTCTTCCAGGGACACCCTTGCAGTTTCAAATCGCTCCCCTATTCCTGAGTTATGACCCCCGGACTTATTCGGTGGCGATGTAGATGGAAAACAACGTGACTCATGGTTTGGGTGCAAAACAGACCAGTATTTATTGAAAACAAAAAAAGAAAGAAAATTCAAAATCGCTCTTATGCCTGGTACAAAACTTTTGCTTAAACGCAGTACAGTTAGTGTCCACTAGAGGGCTCCCTGCCCAGTGCAACACTACCTTATTTAATACACGCAGTACGCTCAGTGTCCACTAGAGCGCTCCCTGCCCAGTGCAACACTACCTTATTTTAAATACAGCACTTTAATATAGACTTAAAAAAAATAGCTACACAGCGTTCACCACAGCACTACAGCTTGATGCAACACCCCTTTTAATACAGTTTTACCTACAGTACTTTAAAACAGCTACTCCTTTTTAATACAGTTTTAAATACCAAATTCAATGTTCACTATAGCACTTCTCTGCTAGGTGCAACACTGTCTTGCTTAAATAGGGGAGGAGAAACGGACATGATGAAGGAAATTGATTAAAATCACAATTCTAACCAAATTCCCACTTTACTCCCACCCCTATACCTATCCTAAATTGCCTTGTGGAAGGCCAGAAAAATATATGCTCACCACTGGAAATGCCTGCTCCGTGTCCTGTGAACTTAGATCTTCACTGCCCTGAAGTGAAAAACACCCCAGTGTTTTAAAAGTAAACTGCTGGTGTTTTGCTTCTACAGGCAGACTCCCATGCTGTAGAGGCACATGAAGGCGAGGCCAGAGAGAGAGAGAGCTTCTGGGAAGCTATCTTTTATACACCCTTTTGGGGCCTGCCCAGCTCCGGATGTTTCTGGGCTAAAACAAAAGGGATCCAACTGCCCCATTGTCCAGTAATGGGTGATTCATCCAAACCCATTCATTTTAAACTGTTCCTTTTCTCAGTTGAAATGTCTCTTCTGTGCTGAGCTTTGAATGTAAAGCTGCAGTTTAAATGTGTCTTCATTGTGTATGATGGGCTATTGAACCATTTCCATTCATCCTGATGGGTTTTGAATGGAGCTGTATTACTATGTAAACAGCTTGGGAGGAGTGTAAACAGAAGGCCATTGTTCTGTGGTCAGGCTAAACGGCAGTCAAGTGGTTAATCCCTTGTGCAAACATTCTTGTAGCAGTTTCTGTAAACAAATCGATTATCTGCTGCGGGGGGGAGGGGGTGGGGACTCCCCTTTTATTGGCATCTCCATTGAAAGCTCTTTTCCAAGTCCTTTGTCTTCGGCCATGTGGTCTGACAGCCATTTTTTTGATCCCTGAAATTTTTAAAGGTGTATCACCCAGGGATTCTTTAATCAAAGAAATTAATCTTCGGAGCTGTAAATTATTGCGAATTCTTACAGTCCCCCATCGGACACTAAAACTTGCTTGTATTATCTTTGCCAAAAGTGAGCAATAATTTCTGACCCCCCTACAAACAACCTTCCCTTATACTTAACTAAATCTATCTTTGCTCCCCCGGCACCTCCATCTCCCCTGCCCAGAGATTCATAGTACGGCAGGCATCTATTGACAGAAAACCCAAAATTAATTAAATAATCAATACATGGAGGGGGTCCAGTGCCCCTGCACCACTTATATTCACAATAAGTCAAGCATGGAGGGGGCGCTACGCCCCTGCACTGCTTGTAACATAATTTCAACATCTTTAAAGGGATTGTCATCCAGCCAACATTTCTGCTCAATAGATGGAAGACAAATGAGCTTCCTTTAACTACAAACAATCAGTGAAATAATTAACCAGTTCTATAAATTCTTTGTCTTAAATTGTATTTCCAGCAGCATTTTTAAATGTTGTGGGCATCTGATTCCTGCAGACCCCTTCCTTCGTGGACTAGGGGTGCTTCCTCTCACTAATCCCATGACTCGTTGGTCCCTGGTACCTTCCGGAACTCTGGAAAACAAAACAAAACATCTCGCCAGGTCCCCTGGCTTGGGGAAGTGTAATCAGGTCCCGTGACATGGATCCACAGTACAATCCTGGAACCATACCACACTCAAAACTTATACACTAATATGTTACTGAAATTAAAATTAACACGTTCTACCTTAACACAAGTTCTACCTTAATAACACGTTCTACCTGAACATGTTCTACCTTAATAACATGTCCTACCTTAATACATGTTCTACCTTAATAGCATGTCCTACCTTAATTCGTTAATCACACATTAACTGAACAAAACTATATACAAGCGCCGCCCGTCTCCGGGCGGCCAGCTCAGTCCCTGGTTGGGCTGCCACAGGCTGCTCCCTGTGGCATGGCTGGACTGATTGCAGCTTCTGGTCCGTCGCAGCTTATGGCTGCTGGTTGGGGACCTCTGCTCTTTGGCTTCTCTCTGGTTCTGGAGTCCGCCCTACTCCACTGTAAAGTGGGTGACCATACTTTCTTGGGCTGGGGCACCCGAAGAGATCTCCTAGGGAGTGTTGCTGGGGGGGCTACCCTGGCAAGCAGACCCTTAGCTCGGGTCACACTCCCTGCTGGCTGGGGACCTCTTCCTTCGGGTCCCTCCCTCCCCAAACCTGGGCTGGGGACAGGCAATCCCTTGCCACCGGCTACCGGTGGCTGAGAGCCTTCCCCTTCAGGTCTAAAACCTGGTTCAGTCTCCTCCCCGGAGTCCCACAAGAGAGGGGGAATCGCTCGGGCCAAGTGCTGGGGAGCTTCTACAATCCCAGCTGCTTGTTCCCCTGCCCCCTGTTTAAACAAACCGCATTGTTTGATATAACTGGCTGCCTGCCAGTAATCCTGTTCAAAATCATGAATGGCTCCTCCCCCCACACAAGTCACAGCACCTGCCTGTGAACTTGGACCTGCTGTGGGCTGGGGATTACTATTCTCAGGTTCACTCCCAGCTGCCTGTTTCCCTGTGGGTCCCATTAAGCTAAATGGGACCTTGTTAGACCGGGGTGATTGGGTCAGGTCCTCCGAGTGGACCACCATGCTGGAGGCTCCAGTGTACACCGAATATCTCCCCTGCACCATCTCCTCCCCCATCTCAACATAGGGCCTGCTCCCCTCAGCATTTTCGCGGGGACACAGGTCAACAGGCTGCGCTGGCTCTAGCCATTGCTGGGAGTGGGATGGGGTCAAAGCACCGGTGGTGACTGCTACGCTCCCCTGGCCAGTCAGAAGAGACCGCACTGCCTCCAATAGTGACTCAACCCAGGGGGGGGGCAATTTCTGTCTCTACCACCTCATCCTCCACCCCCCTTTGCTGCTGGAGCTCCTGAAAGCTCGGACCTGCCTCCGGGCTGATCAGACATATCATCCCCTTTGCTCTTTTTAAAGCCATACTCAGGCTTTCTATCTCTGCCCTACAGGGGCCATGATCTGCTTCCTCAAACCCTTGCTCGCAGGCCAGCTTATATGCTGCCTTTACCTCCCTAACCTTCTCCTCCTGCTCTTTTATTTCTTGCATGAGGCGAGTGTTTTCTTCCCGCACCCTCATCTCCTTGCAACTAGCCTCTGCAACTAGGCACTTCAGGTACACTGACTCGTACCTCGTGTGGCTTTCGCCCTCACTAAACTGGAACACCAGGCGCTCTACCTTGGCCTGGTATTCCTCAACCTCCCTTTCCCTATCTCAACTCTATGCTCTGGCTTCCCTAAGCCTGCAGGTGACTTCCCCAAGCCTGCGGGAACCTAACCACAGACAAACTAGTGGGATAAAAAGGAAACCAATAACTGCTGCTCTTTCCAGACTCAAACCACTGTCTGCCACATCGCACACCATTGCCAAGGGTCCTGCCGTGGTCGCCATTTCGTACGGAATTAGCACACACACTAGCGGGGCTGGGGTTATTTGTCTCTGGCCAGTCAGAAGCCTCTGAGCTGCTCCAGGGACCCCGCTTGCAGTTTCGAAGCACTCCCCTATTCCTGAGTTCTGACCCCCAGACTTATTCGGTGGCGATGTAGACAGATAACAACATGACTCTTGGTTTGGGTGCAAAACAGACCAGTATTTATTGAAAACAAAAAAAAGAAAGAAAAATCGAAATGGCTCTTATGCCTGGTACAACACTTTTGCTTAAACAGGGTACACTTAGTGTCCACTAGAGGGCTCCCTGCCCAGTGCAACACTACCTTATTTAATACACGCAGTATGCTCAGTGTCCACTAGAGCGCTCCCTGCCCAGTGCAACACTACCTTATTTCAAATACAGCACTTTAATATAGACTTAAAAAAATAGCTACACAGCGTTCACCACAGCACTACAGCTTGATGCAACACCCCTTTTAATACAGTTTTACATACAGTACCTTAAAACAGGTACTCCTTTTTAATACAGTTTTAAATACTGAATTCAATGTTCACTCTAGCACTTCTCTGCTAGGTGCAACACTGTCTTGCTTAAATAGGGGAGGAGAAATGGACACAATGAAGGAAATTGACTGAATTCACAATTCTAATGAAATTCCCACTTTACTCCCACCCCTATACCTATCCTAAGTTGCCTTGTGGAAGGCCAGAAAAGTGTATGCTCACCACTGGAAATGCCTGCTCCGTGTCCTGTGAACTTAGATCTTCACTGCCCCGAAGTGAAAAACACCCCAGTGTTTTAAAAGTAAACTGCTGGTGTTTCGCTTCTACAGGCAGACTCCCACACTGTAGAGGCACACAGAGGCGAGGCCAGAGAGAGAGAGAGCTTCTGGGAAGCTATCTTTTATACACCCTTTTGGGGCCCGCCCAGCTCCGGATGTTTCTGGGCTAAAACAAAAGGGATCCAACTGCCCCATTGTCCAGTAATGGGTGATTCATCCAAACCCATTCATTTTAAACTGTTCCTTTTCTCAGTTCAAATGTCTCTACTGTGCTGAGCTTTGAATGTAAAGCTGCAGTTTAAATGTGTCTTCATTGTGTGTGATGGGCTATTGAACCATTTCCATTCATCCTGATGGGTTTTGAATGGAGCTGTATTATTATGTAAACAGCTTGGGAGGAGTGTAAACAGAAGGCCATTATTCTGTGGTCAGGCTAAACGGCAGTCAAGTGGTTAATCCCTTGTGCAAACATTCTTGCAGCAGTTTCTGTAAAGAAATTGATTATCTGCTGCCGGTGGGGGGGCGGGTGGACTCCCCTTTGATTGGCATCTCCATTGAAAGCTCTTTTCCAAGTCCTTTGTCTTTGGCCATGAGGTCTGACGGCCAATTTGTTGATCCCTGAAATTTTTAAAGGTGTATCACCCAGGGATTCTTTAATCAAAGAAATTAATATTCGGAGCTGTAAATTATTGCAAATTCTTACACACTGTCACTCAGTAACCCCTTCCGCAGCAACCTGTGTTACTGACTGTATCTCTACCGATGTTAATCCAGCTCCCTGACACTCTCACACAGTAACCCCTCCCGCAGCACCCTGTGTTACTGACTGTACCTCTATTGATGTTAATCCAGCTCCCTCACACTGTCACTCAGGAAATCCTTCCACCATCGCCCGGTGTTTTTGACTGTATCTCTACTAATGTAAATCCAGCTCCCTCACGCTGTCACTCAGTAACCCTCCCCCCAGCACCCTGTGTTACTGACTGTCTCTACTGATGTTAATCCAGCTCCCACAAACTGTCACTCAGTATCCCCTTTGCCTAGCGCTCTGTGCCACTGACCATAGCTCTGCTGATGTTAATCCAGCTCCCTCACACTGTCACTCAGTAACCACTCCCCAGCGCCCTGTGTTACTCACTGTATCTCTGCTGGTGTTAATCCCACTCCCTCACACTGTTGATCAGTAACCTTCCCCCCAGCATCCTGTGTTACTGCCTGTATTTCTACTGAATTTAATCCACCTCCCTCATACTGTCACTCAGTAACACTTCTCCAGCACCCTATGTAATTGACTGTATCTCTACTGATGTCAATCGAGCTCCCTCACCCTGTCACTCAGGGCATTCTGAAGGGGGAGGGTGAACAGTCAGAGGTCGTGGTTCACATTGGGATGAATGACATGGGTAGGAAGAGGGATGAGGTCCTGCAGCAAGAATTTAGGGAGCTAGGTGGCAGATTAAAGAGCAGGACCTCAAAGGTTGTAATCTCTGGATTTCTCCTGGTGCCACATGCTAGAGAGTATAGGAATAGGAGGATAGAGCAGATGAATGCGTGGCTAAAGAGTTGGTGCAGGAGGAAGGGCTTTAGTTTCCTGGATCACTCGGCCTGCTTCTGGGGAAGGTGGGACTTGTACAAGTCGGACGGGTTGCACCTGAACCAGAACGGGACAAATATCCTAGCGGGGAGGTTTGCTAGCACTGTTCGGGGAGTTTTAAACTAAAATGGCAGGGGGTTGGGAACCTGAGCAGGGAGACAGAGGAAAGGGAAACAGGGATAAAAGCAAAAGATAGGAAGGAGAAAAACAAAAGTGGCAGTCAGAGGAATCAACGGTTTAAATCAAACGTGGCCACAGTAAATAATAATTCTAATAGGTCTAAGAGCGTTAAAAAAACAAGCCTGAAGGCTTTGTGTCTTAATGCGAGGAGCATTTGTAATAAGGTGGACGAATTGGCTGCGCAAATAGAGGTAAACGAATATGATTTGGTTGGGATTACGGAAACGTGGCTCAAGGATGGCCAAGACTGGGAACTCAAAATCCAGGGGTATTCGATATTCAGGAAAGATAGGCAAAAAGGAAAGGGAGGTGAGGTAGCATTACTGGTTAAAGAAGGGATTAATACAATTGTAATGAAGGATATTAGCTCTGATGAGGTGGAATCTGTATGGGTAGAATTGAGAAATACTAAGGGGAAATTTTTTTTTGTGGGAGTGGTATATAGACCTCCCAACAGTAAGGCGGAGGTTGGGGATGGCATTAAAAGGGAAATTAAAGAAGCGTGCAATAAGGGCACAGCAGTCATCATGGGTGACTTTAATCTACATATAGATTGGGCCAACCAAATTAGTAACAATACTGTGGAGGAAGAATTCCTGGAGTGTTTACGGGATGGTTTCCTGGACCAATATGTCGAGGAACCAACCAGAGATCAGGCCATCTTAGACTGGGTATTATGTAATGAGAAAGGATTAATTAGCAATCTTGTTATACGAGGCCCCTTGGGTCGGAGCGATCATAATATGATAGAATTCTTCATTAAGATGGAGAATGAAATAGTTGACTCAGAGACTAGGGTCCTCAATTTAAATAAAGGAAACTACGATGGTCTGAGGAGCGTGTTGGGTAGGATTGATTGGGGAATGGCACTCAAAGGGTTGACGGTGGATAGGCAATGGCAAACATTCAAAGACTGAATGGATGAGCTACAGAATTTGTTCATCCCAGTTTGGCATAAAAATAAAACAAAAAAGGTGACTCAACCGTGGCTAACAAGGGAAATTAGGGATAGCATAAGATCCAAGGAGGGGACATATAAATTGGCCAGAAAAAAGCAATAATCCTGAGGATTGGGAGCAGTTTAGGATTCAACAAAGGAGGACAAAGGGATTAATTAAGAAAGGGAATATAGAACATGAGAGTAAGCTAGCTGGGAACGTAAAAACTGACTGTAAAAGCTTTTATAGATATGTGAAGAGAAAAAGATTGGTGAAGTCAAGCGTAGGTCCCTTGCAATCAGAATCAGGGGAAATTATAATGGGAAACAAAGAAATGGCAGACCAACTAAATTCATACTTTGGTTCTGTCTTCACAAAGGAGGACACAAATAACCTCCCAGAGATGTCGGGGAACATAGGGTCTGATGAAAGGGTGGAACTGAAATAAATCAGTATTTGTAGGGAAATGGTGTTAGGAAAATTGATGGGACTGAAGGCCGATAAATCCCCAGGGCCTGATAATCTACATCCCAGGGTATTAAGGAAGTGGCCCTAGAAATAGTAGATGCATTGCTGGTCATCTTCCAGAACTCGATAGACTCTGGAACAGTACCCATGGATTAGAGGGTAGCTAATGTTACCCCACTATTCAAAAAAGGTGGTAGAGAAAAAGCGGGGAATTATAGACCGGTAAGCCTGAAATTGGTAGTGGGGAAAATGCTAGAGTCTATTATAAAAGATGTAATAGTAGAGCACTTGGAAAGCAGTGACAGGATCGGACAAAGTCAACAGGGATTTAAAAAAGATAAATCATGCTTGACTAATCTACTGGAATTTTTTGAGGATGTAACTGGTAAAATAGATAAGGGAGAACCAGTGGATGTGGTGTATTTGGACTTTCAGAAGGCTTTCGATAAGGTCCCACATAAGAGATTAGCATGCAAAATTAAGGCACATGGGATTGGGGGCAAGGTATTGACTTGGATAGAGAACTGGTTGGCGGACAGAAAGCAAAGAGTTGGAATAAACGGGTCGTTTTCCGAGTGGCAGGCAGTGACTAGTGGGGTACCGCAAGGATCGGTCCTAGGACCCCAGCTGTTCACAATATATATTAATGATCTTGTAGGGGGTTTCTCTTGCTTGCTCTGGTCTCCTGCCAGGCTTCTTGCAATAATTACCCGTGAGTGGTTCGACCCACTCGCCCCTACGGTTCTCGACCTTGGACTTAGGTGCAGGGAGCTGTTGTGCAGAAAAACTCAATAGACCAGGTCGAATAGCACGAAATGGATGCCTTTATTGAACAGTTTGCAGCATTATAAAATACATGTCATATGCACAGATTAAAGCAACTACAAGCATGCACACATCTATAAACTTAACTCTAGGGAAATGGGGAACACACGGCACATCGTAAAAGGGGTAACACATTACAACCACCCTTAACCCCCTCCCCTAGACCTAACTACGTTTCGATTTGGGGAACTCAGGATCATGCTCACCACTTTAAGAATTGCGAAAAGGGGTTTGCAGCCTTTCGACACAGCTTTCCGTCGTCACGTGGGTTTGGAAAGTTCTGGCGCAGCTTGTTTTCCTCTTGGTTCTCCTGCGATGAGGCAGCCGATACAGCCTTGGTGAGCGCTCGCCACGGATGAATCCGTTACCGACGTGACTTTAAGAACTGGATGCACATGGGTGAATCCATTACCGATGTGATGTTGAGACACTGGAGTGCCGGGCCCTGAGTGTCTTCTTCTCCAGCCTGGGTCGTCGATCTCCCGATGGTCTTCCCCGGGGCGGGACGCTGGTCCCAAAAAGCTTTCTTTATACAGTCATGATTGTCCTTCTGAGGGTGTCTTCTTCTTCGGCCTGGGTCGTTGATGATCTCCCGACAAAAGTACCCGGGCCACCCTCGTTGTCTTGCCATCGTGGCCGGGCCTTGCCTGCCCGAACACCGAACACGTTCCGCAACCGAAGTGCTGTCTAACCGAAGAGTCTGTCCCGAAGCGTTTTTTTGAGGCGTCGAAGAAGTGAAGCTCAAGTGAAGCCACTGATGGACTTTTTCAATCCACAGTTATACCTTTTTGGAACATTCTTATCTCCCGCCAAATCATAGTCCTGTCTTTGTAATAATTTTGGCGGGCAGAACCCTCTGCATGGGTGTTTTGTCTTCATAACGGGAGTCGGTGATAGCTTAACTGGCCTTCCTGGGCCTATAATGTCTTTGCTTTGTCACCGTAACTCGGCTTGTATATTGATCGGTCTGGAGATTGCCCTGGATGGCTGTTAAACGGCTTCTCTTTGTACAGTAAATGGGTTAAAGTGTTCATTCAATTGTCCGCCCATTTCTTGATGGGCCTCATCCTGCTACCCAAATCTGTCCTGTACTTATAATCTAATCAATATGTATACTCAGTTCCATGAGTTTCGGTTTCCCGAAACTGGTTTTCGCGGGCTTTAATGTCCTCAATCCACAAGCCTGTCTGGCTTGCAGTAACAGAAATTAAATGGTCCCAGAAGCTGGTCACGAGGTCTGGCGGCCATTTTGTGTGCCCTTTTATCAAAGGTTTCTCTTTACAAGCTTCTTTTGGTCAATAAAGCTGTTTTATTAACCCTAATTTCTTGCGTGATTACTTATGAAAATTTCGCGAATCTTACAGTCCCTCCTGTGATACTGATAGCTTGCTTAAAGTATCAATAACCCTTGGTGAGCAAATTTTCCCTGATTCCTCACATCCAAACATTCCTAGTAATTAACTACCTATAACCCCCACGACACATGCAGTTCCCATTTCAGAAAAATTACATTGTGTACAGTTGGACAATCGTAGGCAGTACTACCTTAAACTATAACACATTCATCTTTAAGATGTGAAAGGGGCCGATACCCCTTACACCACCTGCATACACATTTCATTAATCAAAATTAGAAAACCAATCAACGGTTATAACACAATAGTATTCATACACTTAAAACATATAGTGACCAAAGCCAGGAGTGGAGGGATGCTTTATCTTTTAATACTTAGCAGCCTAAGTGGGGGTCTCTTCACCCACTCGTACATAGCGTTCTCTCCACTCTCCTGTGTTCTCGTGCCTCTGGAGGCGTTTGCCTCTCTTGCAATGCACGAACAGTAAATATATTACAATCAAAACCTGAAACACTACTAGGATGTGGGATGCTATTCTAATCCAGGGCGGGATCTCTATATTAGTGAACAGGTCCCACCATGGTGGGGTGACTATGTCTAATATGTCTTTCCCTATCTCCAATGTCTTCTGCTCTAGTGTGTAAAAATGCTTCTATGAGACTATTACGGCTTTTAAAATCTTGGTGAGGTGTTCGGGGAGAGGGGGAATGACATCCTCTTTCCCACGGTAAAGCTGACTCTGGGTGCAATGATCCTCACCCGAGGGCACAGTAACGAGGTCTCTTGGTAGGCAAACCCGGATTTGCTGGAGTATTCAGTAGAATTCGACCCCAGCCATCCTGGCCATCTCCCTTGGTGGAAGTAGGTGGCGGTTTCCTCAACCTCTCGCTTCCCCGTCCCATCCGTCACGATGGGGGCTGTGTCCTCGGAGCATCCGAACACGATGACGTCCTTGGTGCGGCCTTGGTAGGCCAACCCGCACCCGATCGCCGCGAGCACCACGAGAATCCTCTCCATTGTGTCCCTGGTTTCTGTAACCGATAAGATGATGTAGCCAGGCTCCCAATAGGTGCTGGCCTAATTAAACGGATGCTCGGGTCCCCTGACCCTGCTTCCAAACAAACACACATACTGGGCAGACTCCGAAAACTACCTTTTACAACATCCCCATCATCTTAAACTTACATGTCTTAAACTAACATTAAAAATTACTTAACTTAACTTATCATTACCTAAGCTTATGTACAGCGCCGCCCTCCCTCAGGCGGCCTACCTAATTCCTGTGAGGGCTGCAGCGTTCCGCCCCCTGTGGCGGGGCTGCACTGACCTTCGGCTTTGATCCCCCGCAGCCTGTCGCTGCTGAACGGGAACCGTGTCTTTCCTGGGCTTTCTGAAGTCGGCGTCTACTGGGAGTGGGTGACTCGGGCCAAGACTTTACAGGCTGAGGCGTTCGGGTCGACCTACGAGGGAGCGCCTTGGGCGAGGCTCCCAGGGCTAACGGACCATGGATCGGGACCTTCACCGTCGCAGCCTGTGGTCCCACCACAGCTGCCGGCTCCGGCTCCCCTCCCTCAGGCTCCGCCCCCCCGGGGCCGGGATCTGTGGCATCCGACTCCACTCCGCCTGTCCCCACAGGTGGTGAGTCTCCGCCTCCAATCCCTACCTCCCCTAAGCTCAAGTCGGGGTCGGGACCTTCGGCCTCCGACTCCTCCTCCTCCTCCGTGATCGGGTCCGGGGCGGGGTCAAGCCGTTCGGGCTCTTCCTCGTCCGAATCCCAGATCAACGGGGTGACCTCCCACTCCATTGGGATGACTCCTCCCCTCACGCAGGCTATAGTTCCAGCCTGTGTGGTCTGTGACCCTGTCTCAGGCTGAGGATTTCTGTCCTCAGACCTGGCCCCGGTTGTTGGCCCTTGTGCACCCGGCTTAAACAGTTTACACTGGTTAATGTGAAACCATTTAGTACGTCGGGGCACCTTCACTGCGTACACCATGGGGCTGGCCTTGTCTACAATGCTGTAGGGCCCCATGTACAGTGGTTCTAGACTCCCTACTCGGGCATAGTTCCTAACCATGACCTGGTCTCCGACTTCCCACTCTTGCTTCTTACGGGGTTCCAGCAACAGTCGATTGCCCTGATGCTGTCTCCCCATGTTCCCAGCCGCTTGCTCATAAACCTGTTTCAGGCGCTCCAAAAGGGTTTGGATGAACTTGTCCCGATTCACCTCTTGGAGCTGGCCCTCAGTGAGCACCGGGGCTAGTACATGGGTGGGTGTTCGCATGATCCTCCCAGTCATTAACTCGTGCGGGGAGTACCCCGTACTTTTGGACTGGCTGGCCCGGATCCCCATGAGGACTAGAGGCAGGATCTCTGCCCATTTCTTGGGCGAGCCCATTGCCTCTTTCCTCAGCTTTTCCTTGAGGGTCCGGTTCATGCGTTCAACAATCCCGGATGACTGGGGATTGTGTGCTACGTGCCACTTCCCTTCAATGCCCAAGAGCATGAAGGTGTTCTGCATCACTTGGCCGGTGAAATGACTCCCACGGTCGGACTCCACAAACTGGGGGAGCCCCCACCGTGAGAATACTTCCCAGATCAAGATCTTGGCAGTACCCAGCGCCGTAGCTGTTCTACATGGGAAGGCTTCTACCCACTTGGTAAACACATCCATCAGGACAAGGCAGTACTTATAGCCTCCCTGGGCGGTGGGCAGGGGCCCTATGTAGTCGACCTGGATCGACTGCCATGGTCCCTCTACCCTCCTGATGTGCCCCATGGGCACCTTCCTTTTCTGGGGGTCTGGGTTGTTTGCAGCGCACACAAGTCAGCTTGCACAGAACTCGCGGACATCGTCTCGAAGTCCCGGCCACCATCCCGCCTGCTCTACCCGTTGCCAGGTAACCTCAGGCCCGGGGTGTCCTGCCCCTGGACCCTCATGGGCCAGTTGAAGGAATTCCCTCCGGTGCTGCTGCGGCACAACCCACTGTTCCTCTCGGAACAACATGCCTTCCTTGACTGAGAGGGCTGCCATACTGTACGGACCCTCTACCTGCTTGCCCTCAGTGATAGCATTGAGGACTGTTTTCAGGGCAGGATCCTGGGTTTGGACGGTCTTTAGGTCTAGGGGCGGTGTCACCCCTGTGTTCCCTGGAGTCCCCTCCCTGCCTCGGATCGCTGCCACGGGTCCGGGTCCATAGGGGTCCCAGAAAATGCTGTTGCGGGCACCCTCCCTGGCTAGCGCATCCGCCTGCTGGTTGCCCTGACTGCGGGGTTCTGTGGTGGAATGAGCCTTCACCTTGTGGATGAACACCTCCCCTTCCTCCCCCACTGCTGCCAGGGTCTTTTCCAGCAAGGGCTTAACTGTTAAAGGTCGCCCGTCCGTGGAGGTGTATCCGCGACGAGACCAAATGGCTAGGTATTCCGTACACGAATTGCATGTGAACATGCTGTCCGAGCAAATCGTGTATGGGGTTGGGAAGATCTCGGGGTGGGTAACCACGTACGCCACCGCGGACAGTTCAGCCTGCTGTGCGCTCATAGTGCTGGGGAGCCTAATCGCCAGGGCAATGTTTGCCGCGGGGTCATAAACTCCACACCCTGTGAGTCGTTCACCAGCAGATACCGTGCTGGAACCGTCTACGTAGATCTCGCGGCCTGTGGGGTGTATCCCGGCCCGTAAACCTATGTTGACCTCCCATACCCCTTCGACGGAACACCGATGGGCTGTTCCGGGATATACCAGGTTGGCCGCGAGCTTCGGCTCGCAAAGACCTTTAACTTTGAGATCCATCTGAGAAAGGAGGAGGGTCCAGCGCGCAATCCGAGCGCTGCTTACAGTCCCATCCTTAATCCTTCCATCCAGAAGCATCTTTGTGGGTGTGTGGTGGGTGAGGAGAGTGATGGGAGAGGTTCCCGTGAAGACCGCTGATCTGTTCACAGCCCAATGCGTGGCCAGGAGATGCCGTTCGCAATTGGAAAAACTCCTCTCCACATCCGTAAGCACCCTGGAGGAGTAGACCACCGGCCTCAGCTTGCCGTGTCGCTCCTGGAGCAGCACGGCGCTCAGGCTGTCCCCACTAGCGGCTACTTCCAGGAAAAACTCCTCCCCCCATCTATGGCCCCTAGGGCTGGCGCGGTCTGCAGGTCCCTTTTCAACTTCTCGAATGCTGCCTGACAACCCTCGTCCCAAGACCACTCGACTCCCTTGTGTAAGAGTCGGAGTAGCGGGGCTGCTGTGGCTGCATAGTCCTCGATGAAGTCTCTGCAGTACCCGGTCAGTCCTAAAAAGGACCTCACACCCGTTACTGTGTTAGGAATCGGCAAATCTTGCACCGATTCCCGCCTAGCCTTGTCTATGGCTCTTTCCCCAGCGCGGATGGCCAGACCCAGGAATTTCACCTCCTGCTGGCCGATCCGTGCTTTCTTTGGGTTTACTTTAAAACCCTTCCTTTCCAGTAGCTCCAATAATTCGGCTAATAGTGGGCCATGCTCCTCCCTTGAATCCGTGAACAGGAGCAAGTCGTCCACATACTGCACTATCTGATTGGCTGGCTAAATTCCTTTAAACTTCCTGCCATGCACTGATGGAAAATGCTGGGGCTGTTGTGGAAACCCTGTGGCAAGCAGTTCCAAGTGTACTGTTGCCCTTTAAAAGTAAAGGCAAACTTGTACTGATCCTCCCGCCGCAACGGAATGGACCAAAAACCGTTCGAGATATTCAGCACCGTGAACGTGGTCGCGGATGCTGGAATACTCCCTATTAGGTCGGCAACTGCTGCTACCGTGGGCGCGCAGGCTGGGATGTCACTGTTGAGGACTCTGTAGTCCACCGTGGCCCTCCACGAATTGTCTGGCTTCTTTACCGGCCATAAAGGGGAGTTCACGTGAGTGGCTATCGGCCTCAACACGCCCTGCTGCACCAATGAAGATATTGCTGTCTCCATGTCGGATTCTGCTTCCTTGGAGAAGTTATACTGCTTTTGGGGTCGGATCATGGGGTCCCCGTCTACGCTGACCTCAAACCCGGTGACCCTCCCACAGTCGTGCTTGTGGGTGGCAAACGCGGTCAGATTGTCCGACACACACGCTTGCAAGTCCGTTGGGATGTCCGCGACCATAAGCTCGAGGTCGTAACCTCCTGACGGCTTCATGGTGCACAGGGCCCCTTTTTCCCCCTTCCCTGGGATCACGACTACCTTGCCTAGCCCATTCTCAACTCCCCAGAGACAGTGATTTCTAAGGTCCACGAGGATCCCGTGTTCCACCAAGAAATCAGACCCGAGGATGCCTTTTCCTCCCCCCTCGCTCCACTTCAGCAGGATACACGTCCATGTGGTTTGGAGTGCTCCCAAATGAATGGAGAGCGGGATGGATAACGCGCCAGCCTGTTCTTTGCCTGTGAAACCCGCTACTGAGAATGGAGCCTGGGTAGACAGAGGTGAGGCAAAAGGTTTAGCTGTGTGGATCACGGTACATGATGCCCCCGTATCCAACAGGTAACTACCCTTTTACTTCTCTACCTCCATCTCCACAAGGGGTCTTCTCCACGCGTCATAACGGAGCGGACACAGGTAGACGGGCTGCGCTGGCTTTAGTCATTGGGGCTCTGCGGTTTGGGCTGGGGGAGCAACAGGGCCGTTGGCGACTGCCACCTTCCCCTGCGAGGTCATTAGAGACCGCATTGCCTCTAAAACTGACTCGATCGCATCGGGATGGATCGACACATCGGCTCCTTTCTCCCGGATGGGCGTTTGGGCTGGGGCTGAGGGAGCTTTTCCCTTTGAATCCTTCCAAGGATATTTACAGTCCCGGCGCCAGTGACCTTCCTTCCCACACCCGTAACAACTACTCTTGGCTTGGGGAGGGCGATTCCCCTCCTGATGCCATTCCTTTTTAACAGGAGCTGCAGGCCTCGCCTCATGCACCTTTGCCTTCGGGGGAGGCACTTCCTTACTCCTGCTGTTCCTGTAATCTATCGTGAGCTGATCAAGTGCTAACTCTTCCGTGGAGCGGGGGTTATTGGGGTCAAACCATGTTTTGGCCTGCTCCCTCACCTGGGGCAAGCAATTGGTGGCCAGGCACCGGAGCCAATGAGCCCTTTGGCCATCGTCCAGCCCGTTCCGGGCCGGCCCGCCCGGGCAGCTGCGCCGATACACCGACCACAACCTTCTGGCGAAAACCCGTGGGGGCTCTCCATCTAGCTGTACCATCCTACCCAATCGGAGGAACGGATTTCCGTCATCTTCCCCCATAACCTGCAGGACCTCGTCCCGTAAATCCTCATACATCCCGTGTCCTCTCTTGCTCTCGTCAGAGAGACACTGGAGTACTGAGCTGTCCAGGGAGAACAGCAGCATTTTGCACTGCTCTCTCCCGTCGCAGTCATTAACTGCTGCGGTCTGCTCCACGTCCCTAAAATGGACGAAGGGATCTCCTGACTCGGAGAGTTTTGGAATGTGGCTTATCATTGCCCTTAGCTGTTGTGCGCTGTGGAGCATTATGATCTGATTGACGAGGGGTCCGTCCTCACCATCGTCGTTGCCCGGACCGAGCCTCCGGTGTCGAATGGGACACAGCGGTACCAGCTTCGACTCTACTACCTGTGGTTGCTCTACCTCCGGAATCTCTTCGACTAACTTCACCGTTTCCTTCCCCTCATCCCAAGACTCACTATAGCTGGGAGGTGCCGATGGCATGGTGGTTGGTACCACAACTGCCTCTTGCGGAATCGGTCTTTTGGATTCCTTGGCTAACAGTAGCTGGCTCGCTGGTGGGTTTATGAGACACACCAAGCCGTTTGCCTTCGCTAGGGCCGTTCTCAGGTCCTCTAGTTCCCTTTGGCAAGCGCTATGGTCGGCGTTCTCAGACCTATCCTTGATAGCCATCTTGTATGCTGCCCTAGCTCCCAGAATACTTTCGTCCTGTGCCTCTACCTGCTGAGCTAGGCAGAAACACCTGTCCCTTACTCTACCTTCACTGGTCTTGGCCTCAGTGACCTGACACTCCAAGTAATCTATCTTGGTCTCATGGCGATGGGTTACGGATTGGCATTCCTGATTCAGCGCGTTGAGCGACTCAATCAGTTTCTTTCCTCCCGCAACCTTTTCCTCTACTTCTGCTAGTAAACCTTTGATCTGGGCCATCTGTGCTACAACGACTTGGTCCAAAAGCTGGACTTGCTTCTTGTAGCACATTAGCCAGACCGCTTTTTCTACAGATCTTTTGTGCTCTTTGCTTTCTGTCCACTTGATGGCTGCATCTAGCGGGCGCCTATCTCTTAATAGGTCAGATATCCACTGTTTTGTAAGGTTTACCTTCCCAAAAACATAATCCGCTATTCTCTCATCCATCACATTTCGTTTATTCAGACCTTGATCTAAAACACTACATTCCTGCTGCCAAGGTCCTGCCGCGGTCGCCATCTCTGTAGGGGGTTTCTCTTGCTTGCTCTGGTCTCCTGCCAGGCTTCTTGCAATAATTACCCGTGAGTGGTTCGACCCACTCACCCCTACGGTTCTCGACCTTGGACTTAGGTGCAGGGAGCTGTAGTGCAGAAAAACTCAATAGACCAGGTCGAATAGCACAAAATGAATGCCTTTATTGAACAGTTTGCAGCATTATAAAATACATGTCATATGCACAGATTAAAGCAACTACAAGCATGCACACATCTATAAGCTTAACTCTAGGGAAATGGGGAACACACGGCACATCGTAAAAGGGGTAACACATTACAACCACCCTTAACCCCCTCCCCTAGACCTAACTAAGTTTCGATTTGAGGAACTCGGGATCATGCTCACCACTTTAAGAATTGCGAAAAGGGGTTTGCAGCCTTTCGACACAGCTTTCCGTCATCACGTGGGTTTGGAAAGTTCTGGCGCAGCTTGTTTTCCTCTTGGTTCTCCTGCGATGAGGCAGCCGATACAGCCTTGGTGAGCGCTCGCCACGGATGAATCCGTTACCGACGTGACTTTAAGAACTGGAAGCACATGGGTGAATCCATTACCGATGTGATGTTGAGACACTGGAGTGCCGGGCCCTGAGTGTCTTCTTCTCCAGCCTGGGTCATCGATCTCCCGATGGTCTTCCCCGGGGCGGGACGCTGGTCCCAAAAAGCTTTCTTTATACAGTCATGATTGTCCTTCTGAGGGTGTCTTCTTCTTCGGCCTGGGTCGTCGATGATCTCCCGACAAAAGTACCCGGGCCACCCTCGTTGTCTTGCCATCGTGGCCGGGCCTTGCCTGCCCGAACACCGAACACGTTCCGCAACCGAAGTGCTGTCTAACCGAAGAGTCTGTCCCGAAGCGTTTTTTTGAAGCGTCCAAGAAGTGAAGCTCAAGTGAAGCCACTGATGGACTTTTTCAATCCACAGTTATACCTTTTTGGAACATTCTTAACTCCCGCCAAATCATAGTCCTGTCTTTGTAATAATTTTGGCGGGCAGAACCCTCTGCATGGGTGTTTTGTCTTCATAACGGGAGTCGGTGATAGCTTAACTGGCCTTCCTGGGCCTATAATGTCTTTGCTTTGTCACCGTAACTCGGCTTGTATATTGATCGGTCTGGAGATTGCCCTGGATGGCTGTTAAACGGCTTCTCTTTGTACAGTAAATGGGTTAAAGTGTTCATTCAATTGTCCGCCCATTTCTTGATGGGCCTCATCCTGCTACCCAAATCTGTCCTGCACTTATAATCTAATCAATATGTATACTCAGTTCCATGAGTTTCGGTTTCCCGAAATTGGTTTTCGCGGACTTTAATGTCCTTAATCCACAAGCCTGTCTGGCTTGCAGTAACAGAAATTCAAATGGTCCCAGAAGCTGGTCACGAGGTCTGGTGGCCATTTTGTGTGCCCTTTTATCAAAGGTTTCTCTGTACAAGCTTCTTTTGGTCAATAAAGCTGTTTTATTAACCCTAATTTCTTGCATGATTACTTATGAAAATTTCGCGAATCTTACAATCTGGACGAGGGAATTGGATGTAATATCTCCAAATTTGCAGACGACACAAAGCTGGGTGGGAGGGTAAGCTCTGAGGAGGATGTCGTGAAACTCCAGTACAATTTGGACAGGTTGGGTGATTGGGCAGAAACATGGCAAATGCACCATAATGTGGATAAATGTGAGGTTATCCACTTTGGTGGCAAAAACAGGAAGGCAGATTATCATTTGAATGGCAATAGATTGGGAGAAGGGGAAGTGCAAAGAGACCTGGGTGTTCTTGTGCACCAGTCGCTGAAGGTAAGCATGCAGGTGCAGCAGGCGGTTAAGAAGGCAAATGGTATGTTGGCCTTCATAGCAAGAGATTCGAGTACAGGAACAAGGATGTCTTGCTACAATTGTACAGGGCCTTGGTGAGACCGCACCTTGAGTATTGTGTGCAGTTTTGGTCGCCTTACCTGAGGAAGGACGTTCTTGCCATGGAAGGAGTGCAGCGAATATTCACCAGGCTGATACCTGGGATGGCAGGAATGACATATGAGGAGAGATTGTGTCGATTGGGCTTATAATCATTGGAGTTTAGAAGATTGAGAGGGGATCTCATCGAAACCTATAAAATTCTGTCAGGCCTGGACAGACTAGATGCAGGAAGGATGTTTCTGATGGCCGGGGAGTCCAGAACCAGGGGTCATAGTCTAAGGATAAGGGGTAAGCCATTTAGGACTGAAATGAGGAGGAATTTCTTCACCCAGAGAGTGGTGAACCTGTGGAATTCTCTGCCACAGAGGGCGGTGGAGGCCAGTTCATTAAATATATTCAAGAAAGAGTTGGATATATTTCTTAAGGCCAAAGGGATCAAGGGATATGGGGAGAAGGCAGGGACAGGGTACTGAATTTGGATGATCAGCCATGATCTCATTGAATGGCAGAGCAGGTTCGAAGGGCTGAATGGCCTACTCCTGCTCCTATCTTCTATGTTTCTATGTTTCTAACCGCTCCCCCCAGCGCCCTGTGTTACTAACTGTATCTCTACTGATGTTAATCCAGCTCCCTCACACTCACACATGTAACCCCTCCCCCAGCGCCCTGTGTTACTGATTGTATCTCTACTGATGTTAATCCAGCTCCCTCACACTGTCACTGAATTACCCCTCCCCTCAGCGCACTGTGTTACTGACTGTATCTCTACTGATGTTAATCCAACTCCCTCACACTGACACTCAGTAATTTCTCCCACCAGCACCCTGTGTCACTGACTGTCTCTCTACTGATGTTAATCCAGCTCCCTCACACTAACACTCAGTAACCAATCCCCAGCGCCCTGTGTTACTGAATGTATCTCTGCTGATGTTAATCCAGCTCCCTCACACTGTCACTCAGTTACCCCTCCCCCCAGCGCACTGTGTTACTGACTGTATCTCTACTGATGTTAATCCAGCTCCCTCACACTGTCACTCAGTAACGCCGCCCCCAGTACTCTGTGTTACTGACTGTATCTCTACTGGTGTTAATCCCGCTCCCTCACACTGTCGATCAGTAACACTCCCCCCAGCATCCTGTGTTACTGACTGTATCTCTACTGATGTTAATCCAGCAGCCTCACGCTGTCACTCAGTAACCCCTCCCCGCAGCACCCTCTGTCACTGACGGTATTTCGACTGATGTTAATCCAGCTCCTCACACTGTCACTCAGTAACCCTCCCCGCAGCGTCCTGTGTTACTGGCTCTATCTCTACTGATGTTACTCCAGCTCCTCACACTGTCACTCAGTAACCCTCCCCGCAGCGTCCTGTGTTACGGACTGTATCTCTACTGATGTTACTCCAGCTCTCTCACACTGTAACTCAATAACCCCTCCCACTGCACCCTGTGTTAATGATTGTATCACTACTGATGTTAATCCAGCTCCTCACACTGTCACTCAGTAACCCTCCCCCCAGCGTTCTGTGTTACTGACTGTATCTCTACTGATGTTATTCCAGCTCCCTCACACTGTCACTCAGTAACCCCTCCCCGCAGCGCCCGGTGTTACTGACTGCATCTCTACTGATGTTAATCCACCTCCCTCACACTGTCACACAGTAACCCCTCCCCCAATGCCATGTGTTACTGACTGTATCTCCACTGATGTTAATCCAGCTCCCTCACAATGTCACTCAGTAACCCCTTCCCCAGCTCCCTGTGTTACTGGCTGTGTAGTGTATGTACCCGTCTACCTTTAAGGGAACTATTGAATGTAACCGTTCACCTTTAAGGGAACTACTTTAGGTGTGGCACTATTTGTTTGGCTTCTGTATACTGTAATACCGATAGTGACCACACCAGTATATAAGTGTTGTAGCAGGATTTCTGGGGCAGATTCGCCCGGACCTTCGAATAGTAAAGACCTGTTTTGTTTGTTACTTCTGAAGTCTGTGTATTTATTAACTGCACAAACCACAGACTTTACAGTGGCGACGAGTCCGATCATACCCTGCGGCAAGATTACCAAAGCAAGAAGAGCGTCGAAGAGAGGCAACCGCCCTCGTCGTGCTGCTGGAAGAAAACACGAGGCTGCAGCAGGAGAAAGGTGGAAGACTTTAGCAACAAAAGCTTCCATTAGCAACAGGCACTGACTACCCTTCTACCACGGTGCGGAGTGAGCCGATCAGCAGGGAACAAGGCGGCCGAAGAGACTGTGAGTAGGGGAAGGTGTAGAAGTATCCGGAGGATAAGGGCAGAGCACTCGACCTCGGTCGAGGGGGAGCTGTGCCGGCCAAAAGTCGGGTCCAACGGCGTCGGGTGACAGCCGGACCGCGATCGGCGGGAAAAATCCGGGCAGCGACCGCAGCCACGAAGCGCTGAGCCTGCGAGTAGGCGCGGGAAGAGAAACCCAGCCGCAGCCGGGGAGGGAAACACCGGTCTGCGAGAGGGCTGGGGGAGGCGAACGGGAACTGTGCGGGTGAGAGCCGGGTGCGGAGAGAGAGACTGCGAGGAGCCAGTCCAGCGGCTGAGCTGTTCTCCACCAACGGGGTACTCAGAACCGGCAAAACCGAACGTGCGGGAGTGGGTGAGAGACACAACCGAAAACGGGGTGAGAGACTGCGCGAGAGCCAGTCCAGCGGCTGAACTGTTCCCCACCAACGGGGTACCCAGGGCCGGTAGCACCGAACGTGCGGGTGAGAGAGCGACAGAGCCGGGGACGGAGAGAGAGACTGCGTGAGAGCCAGTCCAGCGGCTGAACTGTCCTCCGTTAACGGGGTGTACCCAGCGCCGGTAGAGCCGTGCGGGCGGGAGGAAAAGACATAGCCGAGTAAGGGGAGCTGTGCGGAAGCCAGCCAGCGGCTGAACCTGTCCGCTGTGGGGGAAGCGTACCCCTTCCACCGGGAAGAAACGCGGGAAGCCGCCATTAGGCGGAGAAGACGCCAGAAGCGGGAAACCGCCATTGAAGTGGGCGGGGCGAGAAAGGAAGAGCGGGAAACCGCCATTTTCGCGGGAAAACCGCCATCTTAGAAACAAACAAATAAATAAGAATACTTAAAGAAATACTGGTGCTGCTCCCAAGGGAAGAAAAATGCCTAAGCGAGGGAATATTAACGACTTTAATTCTGAAATAGAAGACTGGGCCACGTACGTGGAATGCATCGAGATCTATTGTGAAGCCAACAAAATAGAGGAAGACGACAAGGCGATAACATTGTTAAACTCGATGGGCGCAAAGACATACGGGCTCTTGAAGGATTTACTAGCACCAGCTGAACCGGTGGATCAGTCTTTCGAAGAGATTGTGGTTGTTCTGAAGGACCACTTGAACCCCACACCGTTGATGTTGGCTGAACGATTCAAATTCTATGCAAGAACGCAACGGAAAGACGAAAACAACGCAGAAAACTTGGTCGAACTGCGTAGGCTAGCAAAATACTGCCAGTTCGGAGGGAATTTGACAGAGGCACTGCGAGACAAGTTCGTAGGCGGATTGTCCAAGGAAGGGATGCAAAAGCGCCTACTAGAAGAGAACGACCTTACACTTGACAGGGCTGTCCTTATAGCCGCATCACACGAAGCCGCAGCGAAAGGAACGGCGGAAATGCAACTAAAGGCGGCAGCGCTCGGGGTGGACCAAATTACCTCGAGTACAACAAAATGCTATCGTTGTGGGAAGACAACACACGACCAGAATCAATGCTGGTTTAAGAACCAAGAATGTAGGAAATGTGGCAAACTGGGTCACATCGCTAAGGTATGCCGGTCAGGGAAGAAGACCAACAACCAAAGCAAGCCATCACAAGAAAAGTACAACAAGGTATACAAGGGGGCTGAGAAGAGTTCAGACGAACAGAATCCAGACTCAGATCCAAACGGCCAGGAACTGGGTAGTCTGAGTATCCACCATGTGAGTAAGGAAGCTGACCTAGAAACTATCTGGGTCATGCTAAAAATAGCTGGAGTCCAAGTGAAAATGGAGTTGGACACTGGATCAGCTGTATCAGTCATAAATTGAGGGGATTACCACCGGCTATTCTCACACATACCCTTAAGAGATACCAAGTTCGTATTGCAGACATACACGGGGCATAAAGTATACCCCATGGGAAAAATAAGAGTCAAGGTGAGAGATAGGGGTAAAGAACACCCAAGAATGAACTTGTATGTACTACATGAGGGAGGACCACCACTTCTAGGACGGGAGTGGATCAAGAAAATAGACATGGAATGGCACTACCAACAAGCAATGACGAGTGAGGACTCGGTGCAAACAAGCAGCTCAGACTCTGAGCCGGAAGACGATAAGTCTAGCCCACGTATGAAAAACAAGGTTAACATGAACTCACTGACTAAGGTTGGAAAAACGATGGCGTGCATAAAGACAGAGAATTCTGAGTCTGTTCAAGTCACAGACATATGCATTACGGAGGAACACCGAGCTCGAACTCAACGTTATTTCAAAGTACGACAACAATTCGAACAATGAAGTTACCGTCTCGTACAGGAGATGAAAACAATGAAAAAGTTCTATGACACCGAATGGGAGAGTCTGGAAAGACAACAGAACCTGCTGGCTCAAGCAGAGAGCGACCATAGAGCCATCGTGACCAATTACCGATCACACCTCCCTTATGATGTTCAGGAGTTAGAATATTTGCATGATCTAGAGATACAGCATAAAGGCAAACCACGCTACACTGAGGATTTTGTTCTGCAATTGGAGACGGAGCTAGTGCAGGCAAGGTTAAGAGAAGCTGAATCGCAGTGTGCACTTAAAGAGATGCAGAAAAAAATCTTGGACATGGAAAAGAGAAACGCTTCTTTACCTGATGTGAATAATGTGGCCATGTTGCAAGAGGAGCTTATCACTCAGTTAATTGAAAATAAAGGGAAAATGACTGAGATAGACTGCAAGAATAAAGAAGATTTGATGGCAGTGAGACTTCAAGAGGCAGATAGCATAGCAGCCTTGGCTGAACTCCAACAGGAAATTGCGAAAGAAGCAAATGAAGAGGAATCTTCAGGAAGCCGGGATTTTATTCCAGTTCTTCTCTACGACTCCTTACAAGCAGAGTGTGAGAAGTGGAAAGAACAGTATGAACAGGCCCAGGCTTCAATTCTGGAGGGGATTAACTCAGCAACCTCCGAAAAGCTAGTTTCAGTAGAAGCATATGAACAACTAAAGGTTGAACATGAGCAAGAAGTCCAAAGGCTGCAGGAAATTCTTGATGAGCTCAAGGCCAAGACAGACTCATCGGTAGAAGTTCCATCCATAGATGAGAATTTAGCGGTGAAAGACATGGCAGAACATGAAAGACAAGATGTCCAGGAACTCATAAAAATATTGGAGGAAACCCAAGACAAATATGAGGCGGCAATGACCGAGGTTCAACGACTTGAAGAGCAGAGTCAACTGGGAGTCCTTTCAGTGGAAGGGAAGGAAACTGTAAAAAACACAGAGACTGTAAGAATGGGCTCTGAACATGAGCTTGGGAGCATCAAGGCGCAACTTCTTCGAGCGCTTGAAACCAAAGTACAAGAGGAAAGGAAGGTGAAAGCATTGGAGGGAAAGGTGGATGAAATGGTGAAGACTCTGATCCACAGAGTCCCCGCGGAAGAGTTAATGGTCAGCCAACTCCTTCACATGCTGAGAGACAAGACTCCACAATGGGAACACGAGCTTCAATCTGCAAAGGGAAGGAATTCGGAGCTCCCAAAAGTTACAGAAATAACTGAGGTGGCAACACAGATTTTGTGTTACAGTTTACTCTATGAAGAGTTTGTTGAATCACGTCAATGTGAACAGAAGAAGGTTGAAACAGCTGCTTCAGTAGAAGGATTAAATAGCCTGATACCGCAATCCCCGGTGGAAGGGAAGGTATTGAACTCACAAATGAGGTCAGTAGTGAAGGAATGGCAGACAACCCAGGAAGAGCGGGATGAATATGAATGCATGAAGAAGTCTTTTCAAGAAAGATGTCTAGGGAAGGAACCACCGTCAGCTAACGTCCAGACGGGTGAGGAGGAAGAAGAAGGCTCTCTCACTGGCCTAACTCAGGACGAACCCGAATATTACCATGACCTGTTGAGTGACACTGAATATTACGAGGATGTGGTCTGCCCAGTTTGTGATGAAAACTCCCAAAGTGCTGAAATCCGGAGGAAGCACTTAAGGTCTAAGGTCCAAAGATGTGCGGGTTAGGTTGATTGGCTATGATAAATTGACCCTTAGTGTTAGTGGGGTTACGGGGATATGTGTTGGTGTAGGGGTTACGGTGATCGGGTGGGATATGTGTCGGTGCAGGCTCGATGGGCCGAAATGGCCTCCATCTGCACTGTGGGGTTTCTGTGATTCTGTGATTCTGTGAACATAGAGAGTTGGTGGCGCTACAGCTGGCAGCCGAGAAAGGAGCTCCGAGAGTTTCAAAAAGGCAGAAAAGAAAAAGAAGAAGCAGAAGATAATAACTGTCTAAAATATTAGCACTTCTACCATCTCAGGCGGAACACTACGAAAGGAGCTAAATTAGTTGAAAAACTGGAAAATGTCAAGACAGCCAGTTGGTTGTAAAGGTCCACACTGCTGGTTCAACAGGACGAAAGTTCAAGCTGCTACGTCAAGAAAAAGGCTATGGAGGAGTCATGCTAGCCAGGTGAACCGGCTACCCAAAAGAAATGTTGTTCGGAACAAGTCAAGATCAGAGACTGAATCTATGAACTGTTTCCGCAGAGACGGAACCTGTGAACTGTTTCCACCGAGATTATATTTGTAAATTGTTTTATATGACATTGACTCCACCGAGATTATAGCTGTAATTTGTTTTATAGGAAGTTGAAGATATGTATGTTTAACGGGGACTCTGTAAGTAATAAGCTAAAAAGGGAGGATTGTAGTGTATGTACCCGTCTACCTTTAAGGGAACTATTGAATGTAACCGTTCACCTTTAAGGGAACTACTTTAGGTGTGGCACTATTTGTTTGGCTTCTGTATACTGTAACACCGATAGTGACCACACCAGTATATAAGTGTTGTAGCAGGATTTCTGGGGCAGATTCGCCCGGACCTTCGAATAGTAAAGACCTGTTTTGTTTGTTACTTCTGAAGTCTGTGTATTTATTAACTGCACAAACCACAGACTTTACAGGCTGTATCTCTATTGATAATAATCCAGCTCCCTCACACTGTCATTCAGTAAACCCTTCCCCTAGCACCCTGTGTTACTGAATGTATCTCTACTGATGTTAATCCAGCTGCCTCACGCTGTCACTCAGTAAACCCTCCCACAGCACCCTGTGTTACTGACTGTATCTCTACTGATGTTACTCCAGCTCTCTCACACTGTAACTCAGTAACACCTCCCACTGCGCCCTGTGTTAATGATTGTATCTCTACTGATGTTAATCCAGCTCCTCACACTGTCACTCAGTAACCCTCCCCCCAGCGTCCTTTGTTACTGACTGTATCTCTACTGATGTTATTCCAGCTCCCTCACACAGTCACTCAGTAACCCCTCCCCGCAGCGCCCTGTGTTACTGACTGTATCTCTACTGATGTTAATCCACCTCCCTCACACTGTCACACAGTAACGCCTCCCCCAACGCCATGTGTTACTGACTGTATCTCCACTTATGTTAATCCAGCTCCCTCACAATGTCACTCAGTAACCCCTTCCCCATCTCCCTGTGTTACTGGCTGTATGTCTATTGATAATAATTCAGCTCCCTCAAACTGTCATTCAGTAACCCCTTCCCCTAGCACCCTGTGTTACTGAATGTATCTCTACTGATGTTAATCCAGCTGCCTCACGCTGTCACTCAGTAACCCCTCCCACAGCACCCTGTGTTACTGACTGTATCTCTACTGATGTTAATCCAGCTCCCTCACACTGTCACTCAGTAACCCTCCCCCCAGCGCCCTGTGATACTGTTTCTCTACTGATGATAATCCAGCTCCCTCACACTGTCACTCAGTAACACCTCCCCCAGCAACCTGTGTTACTGGCTGTATCTTTACTGATATTAATCCAGCTCCCTCACACTGTCACTAAGTAACCCCTCCCCACACCCTGTGTTACTGACTGTATCTCTACTGATGTTAATCCAGCACCCTCACATTGTCACTCAGTAACCCCTCCCAAAGCGCACTGTGTCACCGACTGTGTCTCTTCTGATGTTAATCGAGCTCTCTCAAACTTTCACTCAGTAACCCCTCCCGCAGTGCCCTTTGTTACTGAATGTATCTCCACTGATGTTATTCCAGCTCCCTCACACTGTCATTCAGTATCTCATCACACAGCGCCCTGTGTTACTGACTGTATCTCTACTGATGTTAATCCAACTCCCTCACACTGTCACTCAGTAAATCCTCCACCCAGCGCCCTGTGTTACTGACGGTATCTCTACTGATGTTAATCCAGCTCCCTCACACTGACACTCAGTAACCCCTCCCCCAGCGCACATTATTACTAACTGTATCTCTACTGATGTTAATCCAGCTCCCTCACACTCTCACATGTAACCCCTCCCCCAGTGCCCTGTGTTACTGACTGTATCTCTACTGATGTTAATCCAGCACCCTCACATTGTCACTCAGTAACCCCTCCCAAAGCGTACTGTGTCACTGACTGTATCTCTTCTGATGTTAATCGAGCTCTCTCACACTTTCACTCAGTAACCCCTCCCGCAGTGCCCTGTGTTACTGAATGGATCTCCACTGATGTTATTCCAGCTCCCTCACGCTGTCACTCAGTAAACCCTCCCCCAGCGCCCTGTGTTACTGACTGTGTCTCTACTGATGTTAATCAAGCTTCCTCACACTGTCACTCAGTAACCCCTTCCCCAGCACCCTGTGTAACTCGCTGTATCTCTATTGATAATAATCCAGCTCCCTCACACTGTCACTCAGTAACCCTCCCCCCAGCGCCCTGTGATACTGTTCCTCTACTGATGATAATCCAGCTCCCTCACACTGTCACTCAGTAACACCTCCCCCAGCAACCTGTGTTACTGGCTGTATCTTTACTGATATCAATCCAGCTCCCTCACACTGTCACTCAGTAACCCCTCCCCACACCCTGTGTTACTGACTGTATCTCTACTGATGTTAATCCAGCTCTCTCACACTGTCAATCAGTAACCCTCCCTCCAGCGCCCTGTGTTATTGACTGAATCTCTACTGATATTAATCCAGCTCCCTCACACTGTCACTCAGTAACCCTTCCCCAGCACCCTGTGTTACTGACTTTATCTCCACTGATGTTAATCCAGCTCCCTCACACTGTCACTCAGTAACCCTACCCCCAGCGCCCTGTGATATTGTCTGTATCTCTACTGATGTTAATCCAGCTCCCTCACACTGTCACTCAGTAAATCCTACCCCCATCGCCCTGTGTTACTGATTGTATCTCTACTGGTGTTAAGGCAGCTCCCTCACCCTGTCACTCAGTAACCAGTCTACCAGCGCCGTGTTACTGACTGTATCTCTGCTGATATTAATCCAGCCGCTCACACAGTCACTATGTTGCCCCTCCCCCAGCAACCTGTGTTACTGACTGTATCTCTACTATTGTTAATCCAGCTCCCACACACTGTCATTCAGTAACCCCTCCCGCTACGCCCTGTGTTATTGACTGTATCTCTACTGATATTAATCCAGCTCCCTCACACTGTCACTCAGTAACCCCTCCCGCTACGCCCTGTGTTATTGACTGTATCTCTACTGATATTAATCCAGCTCCCTCACACTGTCACTCAGTAACCCCTCCCCCAGCACCCTGTGTTACTGACTTTTTCTCTACTGATGTTAATCCAGCACCCTCACATTGTCATTCAGTAACCCCTCCCAAAGCGCACTGTGTCACTGACTGTATCTCTTCTGATGTTAATCGAGCTCTCTCACACTTTCACTCAGTAACCCCTCCCGCAGTGCCCTGTGTTACTGAATGTATCTCCACTGATGTTATTCCAGCTCCCTCACATTGTCATTCAGTATCTCATCCCACAGCGCCCTGTGTTACTGACTGTCTCTCTACTTATGTTAATCCAGCTCCCTCACGCTGTCACTCAGTAAACCCTCCCCCAACGCCATGTGTTACTGACTGTATCTCCACTGATGTTAATCCAGCTCCCTCACAATGTCACTCAGTAACCCTCCCCCCCAGCATGCTGTGTTACTGACTGTATCTCTACTGATGTTAATCAAGCTCCCTCACACTGTCACTCAGTAACCCCTTCCCCAGCACCCTGTGTAACTGGCTGTATCTCTATTGATAATAATCCAGCTCCCTCACACTGTCACTCAGTAACCTTCCCCCCAGCGCCCTGTGATACTGTTTCTCTACTGATGATAATCCAGCTCCCTCACACTGTCACTCAGTAACACCTCCCCCAGCAACCTGTGTTACTGGCTGTATCTTTACTGATATTAATCCAGCTCCCTCACACTGTCACTCAGTAACCCCTCCCCACACCCTGTGCTACTGACTGTATCTCTACTGATGTTAATCCAGCTCTCTCACACTGTCACTCAGTAACCCTCCCCCCAGCGCCCTGTGTTATTGACTGTATCTCTACTGATATTAATCCAGCACCCTCACACTGTCACTCAGTAACCGCTCCCCAGCACCCTATGTTACTGACTTTATCTCTACTGATGTTAATCCAGCTCTCTCACACTGTCACTCAGTAACCCTACCCCCAGCGCCCTGTGTTATTGTCTGTATCTCTACTGATATTAATCCAGCTCCCTCACACTGTCACTCAGTAACCCCTCCCCCAGCACCCTGCTTTACTGACTTTGTCTCTGCTGATGTTAATCCAGCTCCCTCACCCTGTCACTCAGTAACCCCTCCCCCAGCACCCGGTGTTACTGAATGTATCTCTACTGATATTAATCCAGCTCCCTCACACTGTCATTCAGTAACCCCTGCTCCTAGCGCCCTGTGTCACTGACTGTATCTTTACTGATGTTAATCCAGCTCCCTCATACAGTCACTCAGTAACCCCTCCTGTTGTGTATGTACCTTTAAGAGAAAAACTGGTCTCAGACTGCAGTACCGGCAGTGACCACCCCTGTATAAAAAGGCGCTAGAGAGCCTCTGTTGGTTAGTTTCGTTTATGCCTTTCACCAGTAAAGATTTGTTTGTTTCTCTCCTGCTAGTCCGTGTCTCAATCATTCACGGACTTAACACTGGCGACGAGTTAGAAAGAACTTACCTGCAACTCAGCAGCAGCTCCGATGACGTTGAAGGTCGGAAGAAAAAACAAAAAAAAATAGAGTCCATTGAAACTCGAGGAACGGGCGTCAACCGTCAATCATCGGGTTCAAGGCTTTGCAGGAGCGACGTTCCAGAGCCAGGCTGGGTTCCTTGGTCCGTGGTTTCCCAGCTAATCGGGCTGGTGGCAGGTAGTGCTCTGATCCTTCCTGGGCTGCAACGGGGCCGGGCAGCGAGTCGGGAAGCAAGGCGAGAGAGAGAGGGTGGAGCATACAGGGCGCGGCCGGTGTTTCAAAGCTGGGCAGCGTTCGGACCTCAGAAGAGGGAGGGAAGTGTTCCAGAGGGTCCGCTCCACGATGGGAAAATAATAAAAGAAAAAGAATATGCGCAAGAAACCGTGGAAAGCAGCGCTAACAACAGCGGGGAAGAAGGAAAAGCGTGGGAGGCGCCATTTTGTTAAATCGGAGAAGAAGGCAAAGCGCGGGAGGCGCCATTTTAGATTTGCAAGATGCCGAAGACTGGCTGTATCACTGCTTTTGATAATACATTAGAGGACTGGACCACGTATGTGGAAAGAGTCGAGGTATATTTCGAGGCAAATGAAACAGCGGAGGGGAAAAAGGCATCAATATTGCTAAACGTAATGGGCGCTAGAACGTACGGCCTATTGGGGGATCTGATTACTCCAGCCAAACCGAAGGCGAAGAGTTTTAACGAAATTGTTGCTGTTCTACAGGAGCACTTAAACCCTGCGCTGCTGTTGATAGCAGAAAGATTTAAATTCCACAGGAGAACTCAGCACAAAGATGAGAGCAATGCTGAGTATCTTACGGAACTACGCAAGCTATCAAAGCACTGCCAGTTCGGAGCAGGACTGGCAGATACCCTACGGGACAAATTTGTCTGTGGACTCCTGAGTGAAGGAACACAGAAGAAGTTACTCGCAGAAAAAGAACTGACGCTAGATAAGGCTTTCAGCGTGGCAGTATCATATGAAGCAGCAGCCAGGGGAGCTACAGAAATTCAACAAAAGCCACAGGAATACGGCACCCATGAAATGACACGGGGATTTGCAAAATGTTATCGCTGCGGCAGAACTAACCATGACCAGAAGGACTGCTGGTCCAAAGACAAAATATGCAGACAATGCGGGAAGATTGGACACATTGCATGAGTTTGTAGGTCTGGGAAGAAGACCAGCGACAACAAAAAGGCTACTAAGGAACCGTACAAGAAAGTACAAAATATGACGGACAGTATTTCCAAAGACCAGATGAGCGATAGTGAATCCGGAAACAGGAGACTAAGCTGTCTCAAACTTCACAATGTAATCGCAAAAGAGGATCACCGGACCATTTGGGTCACTCTCACGATAGCAGGGTCCCAAGTTAAAATGGAATTGGATACAGGATCAGCGCTAACCGTCATGAATTGACGAGACTACGAGCGGCTATTTTCACACATACCCTTGAGAGAGACATCCATCGTCTTGACAACGTATACGGGGCAAAAAGTATACCCAGAGGAAAAATAAGGGTGCCTGTCGAATACAATGGCAAGAAAATACGGAAATTGTATCTCTACATACTGCCAAATGGTGGACCACCGTTATTGGGACGGGAATGCATCAGGAAGATAAATTTAGATTGGCATTCCATTCATGCAATGACGGTGGACGGTAAAAAAGATGAAGACGTCACTCCTGGACGATTGTCAACAATCTTAGCTAACGCCAAAGAGGTATTTCAACAAGAACTGGGCACGCGTAAAGGCATAACCGCCTCGTTAAAAATAGAAGAGAATGCAGTTCCCAAGCTTTTCAAAGCGAGACCGGTACCATATGCAATTTGTCCAGCCGTCGAGGCAGAGCTGGAGAATCTGGAGAAGGCGGGCGTGTTGTCTAAGGTCGACTGGAGCGAGTGGGCGACACCCATCATTCCTGTCATGAAGAAAACGTTAAGCAATAAGTCCGGAGAGCCAAGGAAGATTCGCATCTGTGGGGATTTCAAGGTGACGGTGAACCCTGTCCTTCGCACAGTACAATATCCTCTTCCAAGGATAGAAGACATCTTCGCCTCGCTGTCTGGAGGGAAGCGTTTTACAAAAATTGACCTAGCACAAGCATATTTGCAGATGGAGGTTGAAGAGTCCTCTAGGAAGTATCTTACGATAAACACTCAAAGGTCTTTACCAGTATCATCGATTGGTATTCGGAGTAGCATCGGCTCCGGCGATATGGCAAAGAGCGATGGAACAAGTCCTGCAAGGGATTCCGGGGACTCAGTGTTACTTGGACGACATCCTTGTAACAGGTGAAGATGACAGTGAACACCTTAACAACCTAGAACAGGTGCTCACTAGACTACGGGAACATGGGCTGCGAGCCAACCGCCCCAAGTGCGAATTTTTTAAGAAACAGATATCGTATTGTGGCCACGTGATTGATGAAGAGGGGTTACATAAGTCCCCTGACAAAATTGAAGGGGTTGTTAAGGCCCCAGCGCCTGAAAATGTGTCGCAACTGAGGTCATTCCTCGGGTTGGTGAATTACTGTCATAAGTTTTTGCCGAATTTGTTGACAATTCTGCACTCACTGAACGCCCTGCTACAAACGGGGGTAGCATGGAAATGGAGCGATGATTGTAAACGTGCTTTTCAGAAGAGTAAGGACTTAATCACTTCGAAGGAAGTATTGGCTCACTACAACCCAGCACTGCCAATCAGGCTGGTGTGTGATGCTTCTCCCTACGGCATTGGGGCGGTACTGTCACATAAATTCCTTGATGGTTTGGAGAGGCCGATAGCTTTTGCATCACGCTCGTTAACTTCTGCCGAGCGTAACTACGCCCAGATTGACAGAGAGGCCCTCAGCCTAGTGTGGGGGGTGAAGAAGTTCAATCACTATCTGCACGGTCAAAAATTTACTCTACTAACCGATCATCAACCTCTTGTCTCTATTTTCAACCCTCAGAAGGGCGTACCGTTAATGACAGCACAACGGCTGCAGAGATGGTCCCTTTTCCTAGGGGCACACCAATATGACATCGAGTACAGGGGAGATAAACAGCATGGAAATGCTGATGGATTGTCACGTCTACCGTTGCCGACGGTGGAAGAAGAAGACCTTGCAGTGGATCCAATGGAGTTATTCCACTCGACCATAGTCGAATGTCTCCCTGTGACGAATGCAAACATAGAAAAGGAAACACGGAATGACCCGACACTATCACGGGTCTATGATTTAATGGTGAAGGGATGGCCAGCACATGGCAAACCACTGCTGCCAGCATTTTCGCCAAGAAGAGAACAGCTGTCAGTGTGCAGAGGAACCTTGATGTGTGGATCCAGAGTAGTAATTCCACCTAAGTTGATGGATAGAGTGCTCAATGAGCTTCATGAGGGTCATCTGGGTGGGGTAAAAATGAAGAGCTTAGCCAGAGCGTTTGTGTGGTGGCCGGGAATCGATAGAGAAATCGAAGAGATGACCAAGAGCTGTGCAGGATGCCAGAAGGTCCAAAATGCCCCACCACAAGCTCCTCTGCATCCATGGGAGTGGCCCTCATCTCCATGGCAAAGGGTGCACATTGATTTTGCTGGTCCCTTCATGGACTCGATGTTTTTAATTGCGGTGGATGCACATTCAAAGTGGCCAGAGGTAATAAAAATGTCCTCAACCAGCACAGAAAAAACTATCGCAGTTTTACGAACCATATTCGCCAGGAATGGGCTGCCTGAACAGATTTGCTCTGACAATGGACCACAGTTTGTGTCTGAAGAGTTCCGGAGGTTCTTAAAGAACAATGGTGTTAAGCATTACACATCTGCCCCATATCATCCAGCCACTAATGGATTGGCCGAGAGGTTTGTCCAAACATTCAAGAAGGCTATCAAGGCAATGTGTAATGAAGATATACCCCTACAACACAAGGTGGACAACTTCTTTTTTGCCTACCGGAATGCGACACATGCGGTTACCAACCAAACTCCAGCCATGATGTTCTTCAATCGACGACTACGATGCCGCTTGGACTTGGTTAAGCCAAACGTCCGAAGAGATGTGGAGAACAGGCAGTTTCAGAATATGAATGAAAGGCCGACCAGGAGCTTTAAGATAGGTCAACCAGTTTTGGCCCGGGACTACCGCACTGAGAAATGGCAGCCAGGAACGATTTGTACACGACAAGGACCTCTCATGTATACCGTGGATGTTGGGGAGAGCATTGTAAGACGCCATGCTGACCAGATTCTAGAGTCACTGGAAAACGTCAACTCCACATCACGATCTGATACACCTGGTAATGAAATCGACGTTCTAGTTGCAGCTACCGCAGAACCGGTAATATTGGAAGCAGATGAACCAAACAACGACATTGATTCCGACTCAACATTGCCAGAAGAACCTGATACTCCAAAGAGGCGTTATCCAGACAGATTCAGGAAGCCTCCTCAAAGACTGAACTTATAATTGCTTAAACTTAACTAATGTATCTAGCAACAGTAATTGTGATTGTAATTCGTTATCATTAGTTGTTAAATGAATGTTATGTACTGTTTATCTAAAAGGGGAGGAATTGCTGTGTATGTACCTTTAAGAGAATAACTGGTCTCAGACTGCAGTACCGGCAGTGACCACCCCTGTATAAAAGGCGCTAGAGAGCCTCTGTTGGTTAGTTTCGTTTATGCCTTTCACCAGTAAAGATTTGTTTGTTTCTCTCCTGCTAGTCCGTGTCTCAATCATTCACGGACTTAACACCTCCCCTCAGTGCTCTGTGTTACTGACTGTATCTCTACTGATGTTGATCCAGCTCCCTCACACTGTCACTCAGTAAATCCTACCCCCATCGCCCTGTGTTACTGATTGTATCTCTACTGGTGTTAAGGCAGCTCCCTCACCCTGTCACTCAGTAACCAGTCTACCAGCGCCGTGTTACTGACTGTATCTCTGCTGATATTAATCCAGCCGCTCACACAGTCACTATGTTGCCCCTCCCCCAGCAACCTGTGTTACTGACTGTATCTCTACTATTGTTAATCCAGCTCCCACACACTGTCATTCAGTAACCCCTCCCCCAGCACCCTGTGTTACTGACTGTATCTCTACTGATGTTAATCCAGCTCCCTCACACTGTCACTCAGTAGCCCCTCCCCCAGCACCCTGTGTTACTGACTTTATCTCTGCTGATGTTAATCCAGCTCCCTCAACCTGTCACACAGTAACCCCTCCCACAGCGCCGTGTTACTGACTGTATCTCTCCTGAAGCTAATCCAGCTCCCTGACACTTTCACTCAGTAACCCCTCCCCCAGCACCCTGTGTTACTGGCTGTATCTCTATTGATGTAAATCCAGCTCCCTCACAATGTCACTCAGTAACACTCCCCCAGCGTTCTGTGTTATTGACTCTATCTCTACTGATAAAGCAGCTCCCTCACACTGTGACACAGTAAACCCTCCCCCAGCACCTTGTTTTACTGATGGTATCTCTACTGGTGTTAATCCAGCTCCCTCACACTGTCACTCAGTAACCCCTCCCCCAGGAGTCTGTGTTACTGCCTGTATCTCTACTGATACAAATCCAACTCCCTCACACTGTCATTCCGTAACCCCTGCCCCTAGCGCCCTGTGTCACTGACTGTATCTTTATTGATATTAATCCAGCTCCCTCACACTGTCACTGAGTAACCCCTCCCCCAGCACCCTGTGTTACCGGCTCTGTCTCTACTGATATTAATCCAGCTCCCTCATACAGTCACTCAGTAAACACTCCTCCCAGTGCCCTGTGTTACTGACAGTATCTCTACTAATGTTAATCCAGCTCCCTCACACTGTCACTCAGTAACCCCTCCCACCAGCACACTGTGTTACTGACTGTATCTCTACTGATGTTAATCCAGCTCCCTCACATTGTCACTCAGTAACCCCTCGCCGCAGTGCCCTGTTTTACTGACTGTATCTCTACTGATGTTAATCCAGCTCCCTAACACTGACATTCAGTAAATCCTACCCCCATCGCCCAGTGTTACTGACTGTATCTCTACTCTTGTTAATCCAGCTCCCACACACTGTCATTCAGTAACCCCTCCCCCTGCGCCCTGTGTTACTGACTGTATCTCTATTGATGTTAATCCAGCTCCCTGACACTGTCACACAGTAACCGCTCCCCCAGCACCCTGTGTTACTGGCTTTATCTCTACTGATATTAATCCAGTTCCCACAAACTGTCACTCAGTATCCCCTTTCCCTAGTGCACTGTGTCACTGACAGTAGCTCTACTGATGTTAATCCAGCTCCCTCACACTGTCACTCAGTAACCCCTGCCGCAGTGCAAAATGTTACTGGCTTTATCTCTACTGATATTAATCCAGCTCCCACAAACTGTCACTCAGTAACCCCAACACCTAGCGCCCTGTGTTGCTGAATGTATCTCTACTGATGTTAATCCAGCTCCCTCACACTGTCACTCAGAAACCAGTCTCCCAGCGCCCTGTGTTACTGACTGTATCTCTACTGATGTTAATCCAGCTCCCTCACACTGTCACTCAGTAACCCCTCTCCCAGCAACCTGCGAGACTGGCTGTATCACTACTGATGTTAATCCAGCTCCCTCACACTGTCACTCAGTAACCCCTGCCGCAGTGCCCTGTCTTACTGACTGTATCTCTACTGAAGTTAAACCAGCACCCTCACACTGTCAGTCAGTAACCCTAACACCTAGCACCCTGTGTTACTGACTGTATCTCTACTGATGTTACTCCAGCTCACTCACACTGTCACTCAGAAACCAGACTCCCAGCACACTGTGATACTGGCTGTATCTCTACTGATGTTAATCCAGCACCCTCACACTTGTAAGATATTTTCTCTCCGAGGTCGCAGAGGTTTCTCCCGCCAGAGGCCTCTCTCTCTCTTTTGCACAGTAAAACCTTGAGTGTTTCGACCCACTCACCCCTTAGGTTCTAGACACTGGACTTAGGTGCAGGAACTACAATGCAGAGAATACTCTTATAGACCAAGTTTAATGAAACAAAATGAAATTTTATTGCATAAGGAAAAACAAATCAAATGTAAGCAAATAAGAGGGTACATGGGAGGGAAAAACAAATCATAACAATACAGTACTGACTAAAATAGATACAGGCATATTATACTTTACAAAAGTCATCATGAAATGGGGAAACACACGGAACATCGAGGGACAACTCATGTTAATTATACCCAAAATGCCCACCCCCTTTAACCTATCTAGATCCGATTATGTAGGGCCAGAAACATGCTCACCAATCCAATTGGAATTGCAAGGTTTTGAAACAGGTCTGTGTTTTGATCCTTTCAGGCGTCCTGTCTCCTCGTGGTCAGCGCTGCGGGCTGTGAGCTGCGACACGCCTTCTCTTCCTTGAGGTGAAGGTCACGGACAGGCTGGGTCTCAGCGGGCCTGGATGTCGATGTGGGGGATGAAACCATCTGCTTGACCACGGTTGGAAGCCTCTAGCCGGCTTTCATATAGGTTTCTTCTGTAGTTTTCTGCCTCTTTGTCTCATCAAATGGCCTGGGGTTTGTCGACGATCTCCTGATGGTTACCCCAGGGCGGGATGCAGACTCGAATCACCTTCTTCTTCTTCAAGCGATGATGCCACCAATACGATGATAGCACCACGATGACTGTCCTCTTTTGCTACCCCCGGGTTCCCCCAGATATACTTCTCAGGAAAAGCCTTTATCTCCCGCCAAATCAAGGTTCGTCTTTTTTTAACTTTTGGCGGGCTTATAGCACAGCGGGGTAGTCATTATATTTAAACTGCTTTCGGGATGGCCGGTGACGGCCATCTCTGGTCTGGAATGACCTGGTAATGTTTTAATGTCTTCTTGGTGTCATTGATGCTCTTCTCATGAATATGAAACTGTTCCCCTTTGTCCGGGTAAACATTTTGATGGCCTTTATCTACAGGCCGACCTGGCTGGATCTGCATCCAATCTATATGTATGCGTGCGTGTCTGGTTTCGTTTTCTCAGAAACGGCTTCCAGAACTTACTGTGGGTTGAATCCACAAAGGCTGTCTGGGGACTGCAGGAACCATTTTAAAGTGTCTAAAAAGCTAGTCACGGGGTCTGGCTGCCATTTTATGTGTCCCTTTTTCTGGGCTTCTTTTAAAACAGTCTTTAAAAATCAAGGCCTCTTCTGCCAAAGGACCCTTATAATACAATATTAATTTTGCGAATTCTACAGTCCCCCCTGATGATACTATAACTTGCTTGAAGTATCATAATTCTGGGTGAGCAAAATTTTCTGACTCTCCATAATTAAACCATCCCCTGTAATTACCTATCTGTGATCCAACAACACATGCATTTCCCATTTCAGAAAACCTACAGTGTACATTAAGCATCTATAGATGGCAATACATTGGATTTAAAATCTGACACACTCATTTCCAGGCGTGGAGGGGGGCCTAATACCCCTACACCACCTGGTCCATACACATTATCTTTTATTAACAACAACTCGCTTAATAAAACTTCAATAATAAAAATAAATAAAGTACACACACAAAATACCCATGAACAAACATCAAACATAGAGGAGGGAGGGAAACTTTAACTTTATACATAGCAGCAAAAATCTAAACGGGTGTCTCTTCTTCTACCCACACGTAATGCTCTCTCCATTCTCCCCTGTTCTCATACTTCTGCGAATGTCTGACCTTTTTACAGTGTACAAACAGTAAATAGATTACAACAAAAACCTGACACACTACAAGGATGTGAGAGGCTATCCTAATCCAAGAAGGGACTTCTATGTTAGTGAACAGATCCCACCACGGTGGGGTTACTGTAGTGTATGTACCTTTAAGAGAGAACTACTTTTACAGCTCCTGTATACTGTAGTACCGGCAGTGACCACACCTTGAGCAGGCATCTGTACTGTTAGTTTTTAGACTACCCTCCTTCAGTAAACACCTGTTGATTGTTAATCTGCAGCCTCCGTCTAGTTATTTAAGAACACCATACTTTAAGATTCACGGATTCAACAGTGGCGACGAGGTCGATTCGAATCTACCTGCAACTCTGCATTTCCTTCCAAGGATTCGCTCCGGGAGGACGGTGGAAGAAAGTTGAGGCCAGAAGCACGGGCGTCGACCACGAGCAACCGCCCAGTCATCCGGCAGAGAGTGAACATCGCAGGGGAGGCTGTTGAGAGCTGGGCTTGGTTCTCCAGCCACGACGATCCAGCAACAGACTGGCAACAGGCACAGCGCAGACCCTTCCCGGACAGCGGCGGCTGGAGCTGACCGACGGCACAGAAAAGGCCGAGCATCGTCAACGGGGTAAGAGAGAGGGTAAAGCGCACAGGGCGCAGCCGGGGGTTGAAGACCAAGCGGCGTCGACGGAAAACAAAAAGAGAGTGTAAAGCACAGCCGGGGTTCAGGACCGAGCGGATGCAACGAGAGAGGCGCACAGGAGAACGTGCAGAGTGCAGCCAGGGCTCAAGGGCTGAGCAGCGTCTGCGAGGAAAGAAAGAAAGTGCGGGAGACGCCATTTGAGCTGCGGAGAAGAAGGGAGAGCGCGGGAGATGCCATTTTTGGAGCCACAGCGGAGAAGAAGGGCGAGCGCGGGAAGAAAGGAAAGCGTGGGAGACACCATTTTGAGCCAGCGGAGAAGAAGGGAGAGCACTGGAGACGCCATTTTAGACAGTTTAACCACACCCAGGAATGCCGAAGAGTGGCAGTGTCACTGCGTTCGACAATGAAGTTGAAGATTGGGCGACATATGTGGAACGCATTGAGGTGTACTGCAAGGCGAATGAAGTGCCAGATGCCAGGAAAGCACTGGTTTTGTTGAATTCCATGGGTGCAAAAACGTATGGCTTACTGCGAAACATAATTACCCCAGAGAAGCCCGTGGATAAGGATTTCGAAAGCATAGTGGAAATCCTACAGGACCACTTAAACCCCACACCGCTGCTGATAGCAGAAAGATTTAAGTTCCACAAAAGGAACCAGCATAAAGACGAAAGTAATGCTGAGTACTTAACGGAACTGCGCAAGCTATCGAAACACTGCCAGTTTGGAATGGGACTAGCAGGTACGTTAAGGGACAAGTTTGTGTGTGGGCTTCAAAGTGAAGGAACCCAGAAACGGCTTCTATCAGAAAAGAATCTTACGCTGGACAAGGCTTTCAGCATGGCAGTATCAAACGAAGCAGCCGCACGGGGCGCTGCAGAGATACAACGGAGACCGCAAGAATATGGCACCAATGAAATGTCATATGGAGCAGGGAAGTGTTATCGCTGCGGCAGAACAACACACGACCAGAAGGATTGTTGGTTCAAGGACCAAGTATGCAGACAGTGTGGAAAAGCAGGACACATAGCAAGAGTCTGCAGGTCAGGGAAGAAAACCAGCAGCAAGAAATCTCCACAGGAGAAGTACAAAAAGGTACATAAGGTGAAGGACAGTAGTTCAGACGAACAGAAAAGTGATACAGACTCCGGAAGCAAAGAGCTGGGTTGTCTGAAACTACATAAGGTAATCAAAATGGAGGATCACCAGACTATTTGGGTCATGCTCAAGATAGACGGAGTCCAAGTGAAAATGGAATTGGACACAGGATCAGCCCTAACAGTCATAAACCGAAGGGACGACAAGCGGCTATTCTCACATAGACCCTTGAAAGCTACAGAGATTGTCTTGAAGACATACACGGGGCAAAAAGTCTACCCCAAAGGAAAAATAAGGGTGAACGTGATATACAAATGCCAGGAAATACCAAAAATGGACCTATATGTATTGCCAGATGGAGGACCCACTACTAGGACGTGAATGGATCCGGAAGATACAATTAGATTGGCATTCCATACAGGCACTGAAGGTTGAGGCCAAAAAGGATGACGACGTCACACCTGGATGACTGTCAAAAATGCTAACTGACGCACAAGAAGTGTTCCAGGAGGGACTCGGAACACTAAAAGGCATAACAGCGACGATTAAAATAGAGGAAAATGCAAGCCAAAGTTTTTTAAGGCCAGACCGGTGCCTTATGCAATCCGACCAGCGGTCGAAGCAGAGCTGGAAGGGTTGGAACGTTCAGGAGCACTGTCCAAAGTGGACTGGAGCGAGTGGGCTACACCCATCATTCCTGTAATGAAGAGGTCGTTGAGTAATACGCCTGGGGAACCAAAGAAGGTCCGCATCTGTGGGGATTTTAAGGTGACAGTGAACCCAGTCCTTCACACGGTACAATATCCGCTTCCACGGATTGAAGATATTTTCGCCTCGCTGTCTGGAGGAAAACGCTTCACTAAGATTGATCTGGCTCAGGCGTACCTGCAAATGGAGGTAGAAAAAGCCTCAAAACAATACCTCACGATCAACACTCACAAAGGTCTCTACCAATACAACCGGCTGGTGTTCGGGGTAGCATCGGCTCCGGCTATTTGGCAAAGGGCAATGGATCAAGTCCTGCAAGGGATTCCAGGGACCCAGTGTTATTTGGACGACATCCTGGTCACGGGCGAAAATGACAGTGATCACCTCGCCAACCTGGAGAAGGTGCTCACTAGATTGAAGGAATATGGGCTACGAGAACAAGACACTCAGGAAAGGCGCTATCCAGAAAGGATCAGGAAGCCGCCCCAAAGACTGAATCTATAAATGGACTGTTTCAGTTTAATGTGCATGTTAAAGTGTTAATTTTATTTGAATATTTTGGGTACTGCTAATCTAAAAGGGGAGGAATTGTAGTGTATGTACCTTTAAGAGAGAACTACTTTTACAGCTCCTGTATACTGTAGTACCGGCAGTGACCACACCTGTATATAAGCCTTGAGCATGCCTCTGTACTGTCAGTCTTTAGACTACCCTCCTCCAGTAAACACCTGTTGATTGTTAAATTACAGCCTCCGTGTAGTTATTGGAAAACATCATACTTTAAGAATCACGGATTCAACAATCTCTACTGATGTTAATCCAGCTCCCTCACAATGTCACTCAGTAACCCCTCCCCCCAGCGCCCTGTGTTTTACTGACTGTATCTCTACTGATGATAATCCAGCTCCCTCACACTGACACTCAGTAACTTCTCCCACCAGCACCCTGTGTCACTGACTGTCTCCCTACTGATGATAATCCAGCTCCCTCACACAAACACTCAGTAACCCCTCCCCCAGCGCCCTGTGTTACTGACTGTATCTCTACTGATGTTAATCCAGCTCCCTCACACTGTCACTCAGTAACCCTCCCCCAGCGCCCTGTGTTACTGACTGTATCTCTACTGATGTTAATCCAGCTCCCTCACACAGACACTCAGTAACCCCTCCCCCAGCGCCCTGTGTTACTGACTGTATCTCTACTGATGTTAATCCAGCTCCCTCACATTGTCGATCAGTAACCCTCCCCCCAGCATCCTGTGTTACTGACTGTATCTCTACTGATGTTAATCCAGCTCCCTCATACTGTCACTCAGTAACCCTTCCCCAGCCCCCTGTTTTACTGACTGTATCTGTACTGATGCTAATCTATCTCACCCACACTGTCATGCAGTAACCCCTCCCTCAGCACCCTGTGTTACTGACTGTATTTCTACTGATGTTAATCCAGCTCCCTCACTCCATCATTTGGCAACCTCTCCTAGGCCATTTCCCTTATGGCATCAGACTCACTCGTTAAATTAAAGTGTTTCAAAAGTCAGCATGGAAATAGAGAGAAAAAGCAAATTAATCATAGTTAATCAGTCACTTGAAAAAGTGACTGCGTCTCGATAACGAGGGAGCTAAATTAACATATAGAGATGAAATGAGATGATCACAAAAGCATCGTAGTTTAATGATTGTATCTCTGCTAATGTTAATTCAATTTATTAATGCTCCCGGGCTCGGTCATTCCTGTGAGCTAATTCCCTCCCCATAAATCCATGAGTTCTCACCTGTTTAAACAAATTTATTGCGAAAATCAACAGCAAAGGCAAAAATGAAAGCAATTGGCACCATCGAGCAGATGGTGGATCTAGGATCGTACAGCTTAGTACCAATTATACTCCATCTGCGTGTCTCCCAGCCAGCCTCCTGCCTGTGTTAGCTGGTGACCTCCATGCTGGTGAATGGAGCCTCTCTGCCGCAGGAGAGGCCCAGCATTATGGGAAGCGAAACCCATAATGCAATGTCCCAATTCACACTGTCGCAGCAGAAGTACTGCCTATGGTCACCATTAAATATAGGGTTTGGGAGTGGGGGGTGGGCTCGGTGGTGGTGGGGGCGTGTGGGAAAGGAGGCGAGGAACTGAGGGACTCTGATACATGGTGTCCAGTTCTGGTCACCACACTTTAGGAAGGATGTGAAGGCCCTTGAGAGGGTGCAGAGGAGATTTACCAGAATGGTTCCAGGGATGGGGGATCTTAGCTACAAGGACAGGTTGGAGAAGCTGGATTTGTTTTAGTTAGCGCAAAGGAGGTTGGGGGTGATTTGATCGAGGTGTACAAGATTATGACGGGTTTGGATAGGCTAGACGGGGAAAGGCTGTTCCCACTAATTGATGGTACAAGGACTAGGGGACACAGATTTAAGGTTTTGGGTAAGAGATACAGGGGTGATGTGAGGGAAATCTCTTTTACGCAGCGAGTGGTGAGGACCTGGGACTCGCTGCCAACGGAAGTAGTTGTAGCGGACATACTTAATGTTTTCAAGGGGAGACTGGATAGGCACTTGAGGGAAATAAACTTGCAGGGCTATGGGGATAGAGTGGGGGAATGGGACTGACTGGATTGCTCTACCAAGAGCTGGCACGGACTCGATGGGCCGAATGGCCTCCTTCGGTGCCGTTATGACTCTATGGGCTGGATTTTCATTGAGGAGTCGGGCAGAAGGCGTGACTGCAACTTTCCAGGTTGTAGTCCCGCCTCCATCGAGTTGTAGCCAACCCACGCGATTTTGAATTAATTGACCTTGTTGAGCCCACCCAGCGGGCTCCGCAGGCCAATTAAGGGCCACCTGGCAACAGGTGACGTCACAGACTGATATTTCATCTGTCAAGACTGTTTGACAGATGAAATATCAGCGTTTCACAGCTGTTTGAAGCTGTCAAACACTGACAATCTGTACCATAAGTTAATTCCTTCCTCTCAGGATGATTTAGAGATCTCTCCGGAACAGAAAGCTGAATGCTGGAACTTTTAACAGATCGCGGCCATTCTGCTTTCTGTGCCGGTGAGATGAAGGACTCCCGAGACCTGAGGGAAGGAAGGCTGTAAAGGTAAGTAAATGTAAGTAAAACTTCTTTAAACACTTTAAACACACCAAACACACTTACCTCTGCACTCATGCACCCATCACTCACCTGAACACCGGACATCTCGACCGCTCCAAGCCCTTCATCCCGACGGCCCGCCTCGCTAACTTGGCGTGGTTTGGAGCCGTCGGGAATCCCACATTTCAACAATGAAAATAGGGATTAGGCTAAAAACTGCCTGTTAATAGGCAGTTAATTGGCACTAATCCCATTCCCACCTCGGGGAGGCGGGTCCCAGTGTGGGTCGGGTACCCGCCTCCATTGAAACTGGCATGGAGGCAGGTTGGGGGCGGGATGGGATCGTGCCCCCTGATTTCAGGATTTTAACCCCCCACACGCCTCCAATCCCGCCTCCACAGCCCAATGAAAATCCTGCCCTATGACTCGAGGGCCTAGAAATTGGGTATAGCCCCGCTTGGGGCGTTAGAATTGGCGGAGCGCAAATTTTATCGCCAGACGCAACTTATCGACACCTCGTGCAATATTGGGTTGCAGCGCCCCAAAGGTGATTGAGGCGCGAGTTCAGGCGTTACACGGGGCACCTAAGGCGCTAACATGCCGGCGCAACCCAATATCGGGGCGTCCAGCCGTAGCGCAGGTGCTCTCAATTACCCATGACCACGAGACTTCCAGGCGCCGGCCAGCTCTTAAAGGGGTGGGTCAGGCAGCTCCAGCATCCACACTCTGCGCCTTGTAGGCCTGCAAATCGGCGCAGGCCCTTCTCTGGCGCAAAAAACTTGGAGCATATGGAGAGGGTGAGGCAGAGAGCAGAGCGCTTCACCAATGAGTCTCTGGAGGATTTGGTGGCCGCAGTGGAGCTCCGGCGAGATGTCCTCTACCCCGACAATGGCAGGAGGCCTAATCATAAGGACTACCGACGAGCTGGGAGGGATGTTTCTCAGAGGGTCAACTCCAGCAGCATGGCGACCAGGAGCCCTGTGCAGTGCAGGAAGAAATTCAACGACCTCACTCGGGTCGTGAGGGTGAGTGGAGTTAATGCCAACTGATGCATCCCTCCGTTAGCACCTGACTTTATGGCTACAGGGTGTGCTATGCCCCACTGGCCATCTGTCAGCAAGCACCCATGGCCCTTTCTGGTCACACACATGCACATTTGACTCAGGGCATCATGTAAGGGCTGTTCCACCATGGGGGGCATGAGATAATAACCCAGGGCATCATGTAAGGGCTGTTCCACCATGGGGGGCATGAGATGATAACCCAGGGCATCATGTAAGGGCTGTTCCACCATGGGGGGCATGAGATGATAATTCAGGGCATCATATAACATCACTTCCCATCCTTTGCCCTGCAGGCCAAGCTGGCGAGAAACCACAAGGAACAGCTTCGCACCGGAGGAGGCTGTCCTCAACTGGAGCCTCTGACGGATCTCGAGGAGAGAGTCCACCAGATTGTGGGAGGATGTCTGAGTGGTCCTGTCACCACTGCAGCTGCCGACCCCATTGTCCACAGCGATGGTAAGGTTCTCTACTATTACAGCTGTCACCTTCCAGTTGTTTCCCCCGCCAGCATGCTTTCTCAATGTGGAGCCATGTCATAGCATTGCCGCACTGTTGCATCCCTTGCTGCCAAACTGTCCTTTTGCTAAAGCCATTCTTCAACCTCCCTGCTTTCAGATGCTGCATCACCAGCTCGGGAGCAGGCCCCTCAAGCTGCCAAGGCCAGTGTCTCCGGAGGCGATGACCAGGAGGAAGCCGGACCATCCGTGCCAGCCTCAGGGGAGCCACCGCATCTGGAGACTGGGGATAGTAGTTCCCTTGAGGGGAGGGGGGGGTGCTCTGATGAGGAGCCAGTTGCAGGAACCAGCGGCCTGCAGCAACGCGCGGGGGGTAGGGACGCTCGGGGGTCGTCTCCCCGGAGGGCGAGGCAGGCCACCATGACTGCTGCACAGAGTGCAGAGGAGGTGCGTAGCCTTGCCGAGATGAGCGCCCAGGCCCGGCTCAGGCACACTGAGCTGATGGCTGCAGTGGGGAGGATGCCTGAGTCGATCGACACACTAGCAAAGAGTGTGCTGGACTTTGGGGCAGCAATGGAAAGGACTGTCCATGGCTTCGGCCCAGCAATGGAAAGGTCTGTCCAGGGCTTCGGCCCAGCAATGGAAAGGTCTGTCCAGGGCTTCGGCCCAGCAATGGAAAGGTCTGTCCAGGGCTTCGGCCCAGCAATGGAAAGGTCTGTCCAGGGCTTGTCCGAGGCAGTGGAAAGGTCTGTCCGGGGCTTGTCCGAGGCAGTGGAAAGGTCTGTCCAGGGCTTGTCCGAGGCAGTGGAAAGGTCTGTCCATGCCTTGTCCGAGGCAGTGGAAAGGAGTGTTCCGGCCTTGTCCGAAGCAGTGGAAAGGACTGTCCATGGCTTTTCTGAAGCACTGGCCACGCAGGTCCTCACTGCTGCCACGCAGTCACTTGCTGGCCTCGTCCACATGCAAATTGAGGCCACGCGAACACTCTCTGCTGCCACCCTAGCTGCACCAGGCAGGATCACCCCGGGCCCTTGCAGCACCACAGCAGGCCATGAATCTGTGGAGCAGTCGATTGTGGTGTATGATCCTGTGCGGCCCCGTCAGAGTGCTAGTGTTTCGGCCGACCATGGTGCAGGTGTCCTCTCTCTGCATGTGAGCAGTGCTGATGCCACCACTGGCACGTCAGCAGAGCAGCTGCCACCACCTGCGCGGCAGACTGCTAGCAGACATGCCCAGTTGGAGCAGCCTGCTTGCGGGACCTCCAAGCCCAGAGGTCATCCAGGTCGTCCCTCAGGGGCTTCAGCGCTTCCAGACACTCAGCAGGCGTCCCCCAGCCTTGACGCAGCCACTAGGGTCCAATTACGGAGGAGCTGCAGGGAGGAAAGGGGCCGACCTCGTAAGAGGAGTCGGTCTCCATCAAGGGGTCACCAGTAGAGGGAGGGGCTAAGATGTCTCTTTTTCCGGATTTAAGGCCGTCCACACCTGCTGTGTTTGTTTGTTATGGTTTGGTTAGTTTCGCCGGGTTGCCAGACAGTTATCTGTTAGTTTGTTAGTTATGATTTCTGTTACCATTACGTTGTCATGCTGGAAGGAAGCACTTGTTTGAAAATAAAGAAAACTTTTTATTTACAATCGAGCTGTACACTATTTACAATCATCGAGGCCTTCATAGGCTTACAGCGAACCGGAGGGCGCTGTTCGAATCACAGCCACCATTCCGTCCGAGGGGCCTAGAACCGAGTCCTTATGAGCCTCTGACGAACGGCCCTTCCTGTTTCTGGAGCCCTCCCATCTTCCTCCTCCTCCTCCTCCTCCTGATCCTCCTCGCCCGCATGCTCCTCCTCCTCCTCCTCCTCCTCGTTCGCCTGCTCTGCTGGACCTTGAGGGTCGGCTGGCATTGGCTGGGTGCGTCGAATGGCCAGGTTGTGGAGCATGCAGCAGACAACAACGATGCGCGCCACATGCTCCGGCGAGTACTGTAGGGCGCCCCCCGAATGGTCTAGACAACGGAAACGCTGCTTCAGCACACCAATTGTGTGCTCCACAATGTTCCTGGTGGCCTGATGGTTGTTATTGTAATACTCTTCTGCCGGGGTGCTGGGCAAACGGAGCAGGGTCATGAGCCATGGGCAGAGAGGATAGCCCTTGTCACCCAGAAGCCAGCCTCGTGGGTGAGCCGGGGCCTCAAAAAGGTCAGCCACTGAGGTCTGCCGCAGGATGAACGCATCATGGCTGCTGCCAGGGAATTGTGCGTTCACCGCCATGATCATCTGCCGGTGATCACAGACCAGCTGTACATTAAGGGAGTGGAACCCCTTTCGGTTACGGAACTCCTCCGGATTCTGTAATGGCGCCTGCAAAGCCACGTGTGTGCAATCAATGGCCCCCTGCACCATGGGGAAGTACGCAATAGCCGCGAAGCCCTGTGAGCGCTCCCCCTGCTTCTCCAGGGTCACAGGGAAGGTGATTAATTCGCGCCTCCTTTTGTAGAGGGCAGCTGTCACTTGCCGGATGCAGCAATGCACCGCAAATTGAGAGATATTTGATATGTCCCCAGCTGCTGCCTGAAATGATCCACTGGCGTAAAAGTTGAGCGCAACAGTGACTTTCACGGCCACCGACAGAGAGGTCCTGCACCGTATCCGCGGCTGCAGATCCCCAGCAAGCAGGTGGCACAGCTCAGTGACAACATCCTTACCAAATCTGAGCTTTTGCAGACACTGCTCCTCCGACATGGTAAGGTAGGAGACCTGCTGCCTGAAAACCCTGGCAGCGTATGGTCAGATTTGGCGACGTCCATTGGCCCTCCTCCTTCTGGCCAATCCCGGCCCTCTCTCCCTCCGTCTCTGTGCCCTTGCCAGTTGTTCAGCCAGGATGACGTTCCCCTCCAAAGCAGCTCCCATTATTCTGGCCGATGAGTAAGACGCAGTCAGCTTTCTGGATCCAACTGTTCTGGACAGGGCTGAAGGTCCCAAGGCTCCTCTGGCTCAATAAGAACAAGTCTGTGTAACTGAAGGTCTGCAACTCTCTCCAGCAGCGAGCAGTATGGCCAGGTCAAATGGCTGCCGCTTTTATACTAGTGCTGTCCCCTTTAAAGAGCGGCCCCCGAGCCCGAGAAGGACCTGGTAACGTTCCATCTAACTTTCACTAATAGCGCCAGGCGGAACGGAGGGGGGCGCCACTGAATTTCCGGTACGGGGCGCCAAAAAGGCGTTGCACAATGAAATGACGTCATTATCTGGCTGCGCCCGTGAGCGGGTGCAAAGAATTAGCGCCGGCGCTAACAGTCTACTCAATATGGCAGGATGCGCTAGGATCACTGCGCACGTCCGAAAACTGGGTAACGCCCCAAATCCCGGGCTCTTTAGGCGCTAATCGCTGGCGCAACCAACCAAATTTCTAGGCCCATGTGCTGCCGCATCCATTTATAGAACAGTTTTTTCCAATGCCTTAGCCACTAGCCACATGTGGCTAATTGGAAATCCAGATGTGGCTAATCGCATTTCTGATTAATAAATACAATGAGGGAGAAGGGAATAGAGGGTTGTGCTGATTGATTTAGATGAGGAAAGATGGGAGGAGGCTCGAGTGGAGCAAAGATGCTGGCAATGACTGGTTGGGCCAAATGGCCTGTTTTTATGCCATATATCCTATGTAATCCTATAATGTATGTAAATACAATATGAGAAATAGGCACTGTCGGTGGATGTGTGATCTCAATAATCATATTCGCACAGCGTATGTATGTGAACTTTAACCTTTTTGTGCGATTGTTGGTAAAATGCTAAGATGAAATGCAGAGCGTGCAAGTGTTTTTTGTGATCGTTGTGAGTGTGTTACTTCCTGAATGATGGTAAATGTTTGTTAAGTAAATGAATGCATATGATGTAAATTTACCTGAATGTGTGCAAGGCGTTATCTACAAAAATTAATGCATGTGGCTTAAAGAGGGTCATTACAGCCATACCTGTAGCTCGTCAGAGATTTCTATTGGACAACACTGTTATAGAAAGTCCAAAATAGTTGGGTAGAATTCAGTTCCCCTTTATGTCTCAAAAATGGAGTGAAGTGTTGTCCACAAGCACACAGTCAATGGCTCATGTTAAGGTACGGACAGGAGAAAGGGTGATGATGTACAACTCAGGCTCCCACAGCACAAGCAGATCATCTTCCCGGTTCAGTATCAGGTGCCTGTATACTTATCACGCTGTTTCCACAGCAGGTTAAGAGCTGGGTCTCACAGTCTATTAAACAGACGGCATTCCATTGTAACAACCTGCCCTGTGAAGGAGGGAGAAGTTTGTGGAAAACAAGAAGAAGGCAGATCAAAGTGACCACAACAGAGCACTTCCCTTTCAAATGCTGCACCAGTTCCACACTATTTGTTAAAACCTTTAATGTGTCTTTTGTTGCAATAAAAAAGAAAAATACCAAAGAGCAAAATGCTTCTCCATTCTCTGTTGGAACGTCTACAAGCCTTGAAATCCCTCTTGGCGACATTAGCAGGCAAACACCTGAGATGCTCATGTGACGCGCCTGCCCACTATTTCAATACAGATGTTAACCCATTTCTTTAAAATGATGGCTAGAGGAATTTCACACAGCATTTGCCCATTATTATTGCTAAGAGTAAGCATTCAGCTTCCTCAGCTGCTCCCCCCTTTCTCCTTTTCCACCGGGCCAAACCTCCCTCCAGTCCCCCTCGTGCCCTGAATCCTCTCCATCACTCTCTAGTTTCTCTCCTTTCCAAGTTCATGGCATCCATGAATCATATAGAACAGAAAGAGGCCATTCCCCTGCTCTTCCCCTTTTGCCCTGCAATTTTTTTCTTTTCAAGTATATATATACCCAATTCCATTTTGAAAGTTACTATTGAATCTGCTTCCACTGCCCTTTCAGGCAGCGCATTCCAGATCACAACAACTCGCTGCGTTAAAACGTCTCTTCTCATCTTCCCCCTGGTTCTTTTGCCAATTACCTTTAATCTGTATCCTTTGGTTATCGACCCTCCTGCCAGCGGAAAAAGTTTCCTCAGTGACCCACCTCCTGCTCCCTCAATGCCATTACCACTAAACATCTGATCACCAATCTCCCCTTCCTAGCCCCATGCTAGTACACTTTGCAAATGACACCAACCCCTTCCCTTTCAAAACCACCATTATTACCCCCTCCTCAAAAAACCCACCCTCGGCCCCTCTGCCGTCACCAACTACTGCTCGCCTCCAACCTTCTTTTCCTCTCCGGGTAAAATGCCAATTCGAAATTGGCAATCGGAGTCCTCTGTACATCACAGGAGTGCTACTTGCATATTAAAAGAGCCTACCGCCTGCAACAGGTGGGAGCTCCAGCTGCCCAGTGGTAAGCCCCTTTCAGGATAGTGTCGGGCAGACTGGGAGCGGGAACAGGAGGTAGCATGTTCCCTGTGATTTTCGGGGCACTACCACCCTGTTTCCGCCTGCAGAACCAGTAAAAATCTCCTTCAAATCTTGGATGAGCCACAGTTTCTTCCAGTTTAACATTGTGAAGACCAATGATATTCTATGTTGGTCCCTGCCACAAACTCCATACCCCTCCCTGGCTAATGTCTCAGGCTGAATCTTGGCATCCTATTTGACCCCGAGCTGAACTTTCAACTCCATATCTCTTCATCACAAAGACCGCCTACTTCCGTCTTCATAACATCACCCATTTGCTGCCAAAGCCCACATCAATGCCATTTTCACCTTCAAGCTCAACTATTCCAATGCTCCCCTGGTTGGCCTCCCAACCTCCACCCACCATAAACATCAGCTCGCCCAAAGCTCTGCTGCCAGTCTGCTATCCTGTACACCCATCACCCCTATCCTTGCTGATATACATTGGCTCCTGGTCCCCCAACTCCTCCAATTTAAAATTCTCATCTTTCTGTTTAAATTCCTTCATGGCCTCGTCCCTCCCTACCTCTGTAATCGATCTTTTTAAGCTGTGTAACCCTCCCTTAACACTATTTTCCTCTGACTCTGACTTCTTGGGCATCTCTCCTCCCTTTGCCCCACCATTGGCAGTCATGTCTGCAGCCACCTAGGCCCCATGCTCTGGTATTATTGGAGAAAGTCAAACAGGGAGCTGTGGGAGAGATGGGCCCCTATTTGAACTGCCCCCACCTGGCGGTAACCAGACCCGTCTCCCACTGATCCTGATTAGACTCCCCTCCCCCTCCTGTCGATCACGGCAAGACCCCTCCCCATCTCAGCCCTGACCTCTCAGCCTCCCTCTCCTGATTGCGGCCCCAAACTCTCCCGCTAGCTATTGAGGACCGTCCCTCCTGCTGCTTGTTTGCACTCCTGCCCGCCGCCCAGGCTGTCAATCAGGCCAGTTGCTGGGCAGGAGATTGCAGCATGTTATTTAAATGATGTGCTACCGTGAAGACCATCAGAGCCTCCACGTCCCTGGCCTTGCTGGGTTTTCCACACGCTACCACGCACCCTCCTCACCTCCGCATTGATATCAGGGCCATTCGCACAGATCTGAGAAATGACAACACATTCAAGGTCTTTGGAGAGGAAAGGGAGGTTGGAGATGGGCCAGTAGTTTGCATGAACAGAGGTTTTTTTTGAGGTGGACAGGGTTGATGGGTTTTAAAAGAATGGATGGGACAGTACATGAGGAGAGGGAATCATTTACAATGTGAGCTAGCATGGAGGCCATGAAAGGAAGTTGGGTGGTCAGCAGGTTAGTGGGAATGGGATCAGGGAGCAAGGGGTGGGTCTCATAGTCAAGATGAGCTCAGAGACGGCATGGGGGTTTATGGGTCAGAAACTAAAGAGAGATGTAGGCTCAGGGCAGGGGAAGGGAGTGCCTGTGGGAAATTTGAGCTTGGTTGAGGAAAGTGAACAGGTGGAAGCAGCAAAGGCAGTTAAGTGGATGGTCTCAAGCTTCATGACAAAGTGCATGAGTTCCTTGCATAAGTGGCTAGAGGTGAAGATGGAAGGGGCTTAAGGAGATGGTTGGTAGTTACTTTCAGAGGGTGGTGATGTCCAGGAGGCGCACAATAGGTCGCTGGGCTACAATACAGCCTTGTCATCTGGTTGATGTCACAATAGAATGATCTGCACCACTAATTGCCAGATGCCACTTGCCTTTCACCTGTATCTATTGCCAGACCTAATGTTCCATGTATCACTGGGCCTATGTTCACTGTGGCCTTTCACGAACTCTAGACGTCCCAAAGCGCTTTACAGCCAATGAAGTACTTTTTGGCATGTAGTCACTGTTGTAATGTAGGGAATGTAGCAGCAAATTTGAGCACAGCAAGGTCCCACAAACAGCAATGTGATAATGACTGGATAATCTGTTTTTGTTATGTTGATTGAGAGATGAATATTGGCCAGGACACCAGGGATAAATAGTGCCATGGGATCTTTTACGTCCACCCGAGAGGGCAGACGCAGCCTTGGTTTCACATCTCATTTGAAAGACAGCCTAGATTTTTGTGCTCAAGGGTCTAGAGTGGGACTGTGAACCCACAACCTTCTGATGCAGAGGTGAGAGTGCTACCAACTGAGGCACAACTGACACATATATGGCAACTATACAGCAAGTACGAGGCCTCCACTCACCAACTATCCAGTGTAGGGGTGAAGCGCATTGGGATTAGGCCTTTGTCATGTGGTGAATTGTAGGCACAGGCCTACCTCTCAGCAGCAATGAGTTTGGACATTTCCTGATTGGCCCTGGACGCTTTAGTGAAGAACAATGTTCCAAGCTGATTACTTGATGGGATGTCCCTCAACAGGAGTGGAGGCTATTAACCCGTTTCTTTAGGCTCCAGTTGCTAATATTCTGCATCTCTAGTTTCGTCTAGCACACTCGGATTTCAGCTTCAGGCACTGATCATATCCTCACCTGTGAAAGATTCTCCCGGCAGGCTCCCAGAGGCAGCCCAGATCTGTGTGTGCAATTACAACATGTTCCTCGGTTATCACGGGCAATCTTGAGACATTTTGTATCCGAAAAAAAACCCAGTGCGAGGAATTGCTGAATAGAACCGTGTTTTGTAAGGTCTTTCATCCAAAGTCTGTGGTCGGTTTTGATAGTAACCGCTGCCCCACAGCTTTTAATGTGGTTTTACTAATGGTATGTTTTGGTCCCTGGGTCGATGAGAAAAAAGCAGAGAAACAGGCCCTGGCACGCACCAGGAAGAGACAATATTGTTCGAAGGTCCGTTCTGAAATTCCAGTCACTGAGACGCATTCTTGTTACCACCCCACCCCCCCCAACCTCTCACTTCTTTTGTTCCACATGCTTCCTCTGGTTTCCTCCTCCCCTTCTGCTGAAGGTGCCGCCTTTCACTGGGATACAGCTCCACAGGCCGTGATCGCCCGGGCTTCCAGCACCTCACCCGGGTGGCCATCCTTCATGTCTTAGTCTAGAGAGTGCAGGTCGGCAGGCGATTTAACCGTGGAGTGAATCGCCGAGCCTCAATGCTGTCCTTGCTTGTTGAACACAAAAGTACACTTTCCCGTGATTAGGGGCAGGAACATCCAACTAATTGCTTCACCTCTCCCCTTACCACCTCAAAGACTCCAGCAGCAATCCTAAAGCAGAGAGTGATTAATATCTGGTTAGGTTAGTGCAGGCGTAAATGCTAGACCCTCAGCCCCGACCCTTCACCCAGTAGCACCTGGCCTTACTGGACTTTATTGCATTGGAAAATAAAGAGGGTGTGGGCCAGGAATAGGTTAGGTTGAATCTAAGGAGACCAGGGATGATATCATTCTTCTATTGTTACTCTTCCTCCCTTGCTGGTGAGAGGGCTAGCTCACACCCATCCTGAGCTGCAGAGCCCTGGGATCCCAACTTCACAGGGGTTGTGTTTAAAAGAAGAGGCTATCTGAGCACCAATGTGGGAGTGTGCCAGGCGAGATCTGACAGCTGACGGAGATCTGACAGCTGACGTGGAGGAGTCCAGTAGTTGCACTTATCTGAACTGGTGTCTACTATGCCAACTCCAACTCTCAGTGACTGAGGTCCATTGCCCAGTGGAAGAACCTTTCATGAATGCTCACACTATTACTCTGGTTGCTTTGGGCTGCAAGCTCCAAGAATCTCTTTTGTCCATGCAAGACTTCGATGCCCTCATTACTGCCCAGAGGTTTGCTCCCATGAAGATCACTGGGTATGCCGAGGGAGTATACCCAGCGGTAGAGGCATGGCTGCAGTAGGCATGGATGAGGCCCTTCTAGCTGCCCCAATCAAATGGCTGTAGCTGAGCAGGACCAAGCACACAGCGTACCAACAGATGTGGCCAAGCAGTTGCAAGGTCTCTTCATGACCCAACACATGGAGGCAGAGGGCCACCTTAATCCCAAGAGGCCTTCACTGATACCGAGCAGCCCCCTCCCTTACTCCTGCCACTGTGAGGGCACTGAGAAGGAGCTGGGCTCAACTTAAGTCCACAGTGTCCCGAAGAGTTTTCTAGGGATGGGCAGCACATGTTTCAGATTAAAAAGAGTAACTGAGAGAAGAAACTTTAATCCATCAGCCCACAATGATTCAAACCCAGTTCCTGCAGTAAAAGACCAGTTTGTTAACCCATTGCATCACCCAAACCCCCATGTTATTTCAATCAATGAGATTTACACATCTGGAACAATAGCATAGCACAGACTACATATATGTCAAATACCTCTCTCTGAAAGAGGATTTTCTCACACTCCATGTTTGACCCACCTGTAGTTTTCTAACTATAACTATCATTGCTTGTTTTTTTCAAAAGACTCGCAAGGTTTGACAACAGCAGCGGGAACCTTTATACTGAAAACACCTGTCCAGCTGTGGAGTAATTCTCCGAACACTTCCTCAAGGTCTTCCATCAAAACGAGAAAGTAGTTTGACATGGCGACTGAAGTGTGAAGGCAGATTGTGAGACCTGTTCTAGCCATTGGATATGAGCTAGCACCGAGGAGTCAGCTGGTGAGGCAGTGATGGAATTTGATCGGATCGTTCACCAACCAGCTGTCACTTCCAGACCCTTAAAGAAGAAATTCTGGAAAGACTGTTAACTCTTGACAAGCTTTTTGTGCCACTGCCTGACTCATCGAAAGACAAAAAGCCACTGCACATGTTGAAAAGAGTAGGAGAGAAGAAGTAAATCAAGGAGTGATGGCTTGCTGACTCTAAGCTTCGGCTTGATAAACCACAGGAAAGGAAATGTGAAAGAACTTGCATATAGCACCTTTCACAGCCAATGAAGTACTTTTGAAGTGTAGTCAGTGTTGTAATGTAGGAAATGTGGCAGCTAATTTGCGCACAGCAAGGTCCCACAAACAGCAATGACCAGATAATCTGTTTTAGTGATGTTGGTTGAGGATAAATATTGGCCAGGACACCTGGGTTAACTCCCCTGCTTTTCTTCGAAATAGTGCCATGGGATCTTTTACATCCACCTGAGAGGGCAGATGGGGCCACTGTTTAACATCTCATTTGAAAGACAACACCTCCAATAGTGCAGCGCTCCCTCAGCACTGCACTGGAGTGTCAGCCTAGATTTTGTACTCAAGTCTCTAGTGTAGGACTTGAAGCTACAACCTTCTGACTCACAGGCCAGTAAAAGTAAATCATCGAGTCATGGCTTGCTGACACCAAGGTTGGGTTTTAAAAACCTGTAGCTTGCAGGAGGAAGGAAAGAATGAGAGAAACATGGCGGTAGATCTTGACTTTGTGCGAGTGTAAAATGGGTGATACCAAGTCGCAGCCCATTTTACAACAGTCTCTCCCCATTTGAAGTCAATGGAAATAAAAATGGGGAGAGATGTAAAATGGACTGCCGACTCGCTATCACCTGTTTTACACTGCCGCTCAAAGTCAAGATCTACACTATAAGCTCTACTGTTTTGAGGTTCTGAGTAACGTGATTTAAGTAGGAAATGGTGTGAAGGGCGTGGGTCGGTCTAATAATTGCCACCTTTAATCAGAGCTGTCTGAGTATCTGGTTAGGAAGAGTTAGATAGAGTTGATGGCATACAGTGAGGGAGATGATGTCGAGATCATGGAAGTGCCATGTTGAGCAAGGCAGTTGGTCAGGATGGGTAGATAGATATTTTGGGTACAGAGGGCTTTTGTTTGATTTATATTTTGGGAGAACGAGGAGAAAGAACTTTTTATAACATAAAAATGTAAGAATTTCAAGGATGACAAAAAAGCTGTTGGGCCCATTGACTCTGGTTCCACATTAAACCAGTGGGTTGATCAATATAGGGCAGGTTGTTAGTGGAAGACGAGTGACCTATATTTAATTTCCGTGCTTACTTTCTTACAGGAAGGCAGAGGAATACAAACCACAGGTTGTGATCAGTTTCTCTGCATCAGTCTCAAACTGGGCACAGACTGGATGTTATGGGGTGCAAAACTGGACAAACACAAGGTCCTGCCAGATCCCTGTCCACTTTGTGCCTCGTGCATATTTATGGTGGCAGAAATCTCAGGGGCCTGAAGCCCCCATCTGAGATGTCCTGTATGCAGTTTCCCACATTACGACACCTGTAAGATGTTCATTCCAATTCATGCCCATTAATAATGGACATCTAGGGATGCTAGACGCTGAGCTGAGCGTGAAATCAGTTTAAAGAGCCCAGTCTTTCACATTGTAAAGCCATTGCATTAATAAACTCCAACAACAAGTGCGAGGAGCTTATGGACTTTTTAGTCACAAAGAGCGAGACCATCCGTCCAGCTGCCTCTGCTGCTACCCTCCCTTCCCCTAGCCCACCGTGCCAAATTTCCCTTAATGTTCCTGACTGCCCCAGCCCTGAACTCACACCTTTCTCTGGATTCTATTCTATCTCCTGTTGTGCTCTCTCTGAGCTCAGCTTGTCCATGAGACCCACCTTCTGCTCACTCGAACCTATTCCCACCAAACTTTTGACCTCCCAACTTCCCTTCCTGGCCCCCATGTTAGCTGATATTGTTAATGCTTCTCTCTCCTCAGCTATTGTCCCGCTCCCCTTCAAATCTGTCGTCAACATCCCTCTCTTCAAAATAAAACCCTTCACTCCTCCGTCCTGGCAAACTACTGCCCCATCTCCATCTCCCTTTCCTATTCTTTACATTCTTATGTTCCACTCCAAAGTCCTTGTACATGTTGTCGCCTCCCAAATCTGTGCCCATCTTTCCAGGAACTCCATGTTTGAATCCCCCCAATCAGGTTTCCGTCCCTGCCACAGTAATGAAATGGCCCTTATCAAAGTCACAAATGACAATCTATGTGACTGTGAGCATGGTAAACTATCCCTCCTCATCCTTCTCGACCTAGCTGCAGCCTTCGACACAGCTAACCACGCCATCTTCCTCCAATGCCTCTCCTCAGTTGTCCAGCTGGGTGGAACTGCCCTTGCCTGATTCCATTATTAGCTATTGAATAGTAGCCAGGGTATCACCTCCATTGGCTTCTCTTCCCACTCCCACACTGTTACCTCTGGCGCCCCCCCGAGGATCTATCCTTGGCCCCCTCCTATTTCGCATCTACATGCTGTCCCTTGGCGACATCATCTGAACACACAACAGGTTCCACATGTATGCTGATGACACTCATCTCTATCTCACCACCACCCCTCTTGACACCTCCACTGTCTTTGATTTGTCACACTGCTTATCTGACATCGAGTACTAGATGAGCAGAAATTTCCTCCATCTAAATATTGGGAAGACTGAAGCCATTGTCTTTGGTCCCCGCCACAAACTCCGATCCCTGACCACCATTTTCATCCCTGTCCCTGGCATCTGTCTGAAGCTGAGCCAGACTGTTCGCAATCTTGATGTTGTGTTTGACCCTGAGATGAGCATCCGATCACAAAGCTGCTCCATCACTAAGACCGCCTACTTCTACCTCCGTAACATCACCTGACTCTGCCCTGCCTCAGCTCATCTGCTGCTGAAAACCTCATCCATGCTTTAGTTACCTCTAGACTTGACTATACCAATGGTCTCCTGGCCAGCCTCCCACCTTCCACCCTACATAAACTTGTGCTCATCTAAAACTCTGCTGTCCGTGTCCTAACTCGCTCCAAGTCTCATTCAACCATCACCCCTGTGCTTGCTGACCTATACTGGCTACCAGACAATGCCGCAATTTTAAAATCCTCATCCTTGTTTTCAAATCTCTCAATGGCCTCACCCCTCCCTATCTCTGTAACCTCCTCCCTCACCCCTCCCTATCTCTGTAACCTCCTCCCTCACCCCCCCTATCTCTGTAACCTCCTCCCTCACCCCTCCCTATCTCTGTAACCTCCTCCCTCACCCCTCCCTATCTCTGTAACCTCCTCCAGCCCAACAAGCCTTTGGGACTCACACTCCTCCAATGCTGGCATCTTGCACATCCCTGATTTAAATCACTCCACCATTGATGGCCATGCCGTCAAGCTCTGGAATTTCCTCCCTAAACCTCTCGGCCTCTCTTTCCTCCTTTAAGATGCTCCTTAAAACCTGCCTCTCTGACCAAGCTTTTGGTCATCTGTCCTGATATCTCCTTCTATGGTTCAGTGTCCAAATATTTATTGATAATCGCTCCTGTGAAGCGCCTTGGGACATCTTACAATGTTAAAAGCATTATATAAATGCAAGTTGTTGTTGTTGCTGCTGAACCCTTTTGTTTTTGTTTTCCCTCTCTTGCCATCTAGGTATTCAGCCAGTTTTGCAGCATTTGCTTTAGAGATGTTGTGTGCCCACCTACTCTTCCATCTCCATGTGCAGACAGAGGTGCAGGGGACCAGTGCAGGGATTGGAGACTCCAGCCCCAAGGGAGGTTGTGACTGCCATGACATGCTGACCAACACCTGACCAACCGTTATGCTGGCTGGTTCTTTGAAACTCCCCAATCACAGATGTACAGCTTCCAGGAGCCAATCCCGCCAGGTCTTGCTGGTGGGTCCGAGAGCGGGCAGAACGGTCACGCGCTTGAGAAGGGGTGGGTATGACACCATTGGTGTTAAGTCCGTGAATGATTGAGACACGAACTAGCAGGAGTGAAAACAAACAGATCTTTACTGGTGAAAGGCAATAACGAAACTAAACAACAGAGGCTCTCTAGCGCCTTTTATACAGGGGTGGTCACTGCCGGTACTGCAGTCTGAGACCAGTTATTCTCTTAAAGGTACATACACAACAATTCCTCCCCTTTTAGATAAACAGTACATAACATTCATTTAACAGCTAAATGATAACGAATTACAATCACAATTACTGTTGCTAGATACATTGGTTAAGTTTAAGCAATTATAAGTTCAGTCTTTGAGGAGGCTTCCTGATTCTGTCTGGATAACACCTCTTTGGGGTATCAGGTTCTTCTGGCAATGTTGAGTCGGAATCAATGTCGTTGTTTGGTTCATCTGCTTCCAATATTACCGGTTCTGCAGTAGCTGCAATTGGAACGTCGATTTCATTACCAGGTGTATCAGATCGTGGTGTGGAGTTGACGTTTTCCAGTGACTCTAGAATCTGGTCAGCATGGCGTCTTACAATGCTCTCCCCAACGGCCACGGTATACATGAGAGGTCCTTGTCGTGTACAAATCATTCCTGGTTGCCATTTCTCAGTGCGGTAGTCCCGTTCCAAAACTGGTTGACCTATCTTAAAACTCCTGGTCGGCCTTTCATTCATATTCTGAAACTGCCTGTTCTCCACATCTCTTCGGACGTTTGGCTTAACCAAATCCAAGCGGCATCGTAGTCTTCGATTGAAGAACATCATGGCTGGAGTTTGGCTGGTAACCGCATGTGTTGCATTCCGGTAGGCAAACAAGAAGTTGTCCACCTTGTGTTGTAGGGGTATATCTTCATTACACATTGCCTTGATAGCCTTCTTGAATGTTTGGACAAACCTCTCGGCCAATCCATTAGTGGCTGGATGATATGGGGCAGATGTGTAATGCTTAACACCATTGTTCTTTAAGAACCTCCGGAACTCTTCAGACACAAACTGTGGTCCATTGTCAGAGCAAATCTGTTCAGGCAGCCCATTCCTGGCAAATATGGTTCGTAAAACTGTGATAGTTTTTTCTGTGGTGGTAGAGGACATTTTTATTACCTCTGGCCACTTTGAATGTGCATCCACTGCAATTAAAAACATCGAGTCCATGAAGGGACCAGCAAAATCAACGTGCACCCTTTGCCATGGAGATGAGGGCCACTCCCATGGATGCAGAGGAGCTTGTGGTGGGGCGTTTTGGACCTTCTGGCATTCTGCACAGCTCTTGGTCATCTCTTCAATTTCTCTATTGATTCCTGGCCACCACACAAACGCTCTGGCTAAGCTCTTCATTTTTACCCCACCCAGATGACCCTCATGAAGCTCATTGAGCACTCTATCCGTCAACTTAGGTGGAATTACTACTCTGGATCCACACATCAAGGTTCCTCTGCACACTGACAGCTGTTCTCTTCTCGGCGAGAATGATGGCAGCAGTGGTTCGCCATGTGCTGGCCATCCCTTCACCGTTAAATCATAGACCCGTGATAGTGTCGGGTCATTCCGTGTTCCCTTTTTTATGTTTGCATTCATCACAGGGAGACATTCGACTATGGTCGAGTGGAATAACTCCATTGGATCCACTGCAAGGTCTTCTTCTTCCACCGTCGGCAACGGTAGACGTGACAATCCATCAGCATTTCCATGCTGTTTAGTTCCTTTGTACTCGATGTCATATTGGTGTGCCCCTAGGAAAAGGGACCATCTCTGCAGCCGTTGTGCTGTCATTATCGGTACGCCCTTCTGAGGGTTGAAAATGGAGACAAGAGGTTGATGATCGGTTAGTAGAGTAAATTTTTGACCGTGCAGATAGTGATTGAATTTCTTCACCCCCCACACTAGGTTGAGGGCCTCTCTGTCAATCTGGGCGTAGTTACGCTCGGCAGAAGTTAACGAGCGTGACACAAAAGCTATCGGCCTCTCCAAACCATCAAAGAATTTATGTGACAGTACCGCCCCAATGCCGTAGGGAGACGCATCACACGCCAGCCTGATTGGCAGTGCTGGGTTGTAGTGAGCCAATACTTCCTTTGAAGTGATTAAGTCCTTACTCTTCTGAAAAGCACACTTACAATCATCGCTCCATTTCCATGCTACCCCCGTTCGTAGCAGGGCGTTCAGTGGGTGCAGAATTGTCGACAAATTCGGCAAAAACTTATGGTAGTAATTCACCAACCCGAGGAATGACCTCAGTTGCGACACGTTTTCAGGCACTGGGGCCTTAACAACTGCTTCAATTTTGTCAGGGGACTTATGTAACCCCTCTTCATCAATCACATGGCCACAATACGATATCTGTTTCTTAAAAAATTCGCACTTGGGGCGGTTGGCTCGCAGCCCATGTTCCCGTAGTCTAGTGAGCACCTGTTCTAGGTTGTTAAGGTGTTCACTGTCATCTTCACCTGTTACAAGGATGTCGTCCAGGTAACACTGAGTCCCCGGAATCCCTTGCAGGACTTGTTCCATCGCTCTTTGCCATATCGCCGGAGCCGACGCTACTCCGAATACCAATCGATGATACTGGTAAAGACCTTTGAGTGTTTATCGTAAGATTCTTCCTAGAGGACTCTTCAACCTCCATCTGCAAATATGCTTGTGCTAGGTCAATTTTTGTAAAACGCTTCCCTCCAGACAGCGAGGCGAAGATGTCTTCTATCCTTGGAAGAGGATATTGTACTGTGCGAAGGACAGGGTTCACCGTCACCTTGAAATCCCCACAGATGCGAATCTTCCTTGGCTCTCCGGACTTATTGCTTAACGTTTTCTTCATGACAGGAACGATGGGTGTCGCCCACTCACTCCAGTCGACCTTAGACAACACGCCCGCCCTCTCCAGATTCTCGAGCTCTGCCTCGACGGCTGGGCGAATTGCATATGGTACCGGTCTCGCTTTGAAAAACTTGGGAACTGCATTCTCTTCTATTTTTATCGAGGCGGTTATGCCTTTAAGCGTGCCCAGTTCTTGTTGAAATACCTCTTTGGCGTTAGCTAAGATTGTTGACAATCGTCCAGGAGTGACGTCTTCATCTTTTTTACCGTCCACCGTCATTGCATGAATGGAATGCCAACCTAAGTTTATCTTCCTGATCCATTCCCGTCCCAATAACGGTGGTCCACCATTTGGCAGTATGTAGAGATACAATTTCCGTATTTTCTTGCCATTGTATTCGACAGGCACCCTTATTTTTCCTCTGGGGTATACTTTTTGCCTCATATACGTCGTCAAGACGATGGATGTCTCTCTCAAGGGTATGTGTGAAAATAGCCGCTCGTAGTCTCGTCGATTCATGACGGTTAGCGCTGATCCTGTATCCAATTCCATTTTAACCTGGGACCCTGCTATCGTGAGAGTGACCCAAATGGTTTGGTGATCCTCTTTTGCGATTACATTGTGAAGTTTGAGACAGCTTAGTCTCCTGTTTCCGGATTCACTATTGCTCATCTGGTCTTTGGAACTACTGTCCGTCATCTTTTGTACTTTCTTGTACGGTTCCTTAGTAGCTTTTTTGTTGCCGTTGGTCTTCTTCCCAGACCTACAAACTCGTGCAATGTGTCCAATCTTCCCGCATTGTCTGCATATTTTGTCTTTGAACCAGCAGTCCTTCTGGTCATGGTTAGTTCTGTCACAGCGATAACATTTTGCAAATCCCCGTGTCATTTCGTGGGTGCCGTATTCCTGTGGTTTTTGTTGAATTTCTGCAGCTCCCCTGGCTGCTGCTTCATACGATACTGCCACGCTGAAAGCCTTATCTAGTGTCAGCTCTTTTTCTGAGAGTAACTTCTTCTGTGTTCCTTCACTCAGGAGTTCACAGACAAATTTGTCCCGTAGGGTATCTGCCAGTCCTGCTCCGAACTGGCAGTGCTTTGATAGCTTGCGTAGTTCCATAAGATACTCAGCATTGCTCTCATCTTTGTGCTGAGTTCTCCTGTGGAATTTAAATCTTTCTGCTATCAACAGCGGTGCAGGGTTTAAGTGTTCCTGTAAGGACAGCAACAATTTCGTTAAAACTCTTCGCCTTCGGTTTGGCTGGAGTAATCAGGTCCCGCAATAGGCTGTATGTTCTAGCGCCCATTAAGTTTAACAATATCGATGCCTTTTTCCCCTCCGCTGTATCGTTTGCCTCGAAATATACCTCGACTCTTTCCACATACGTGGTCCAGTCCTCTAATGTATTATCAAAAGCAGTGATACAGCCAGTCTTCGGCATCTTGCAAATCTAAAATGGTGCCGCCCGCGCTTTGCCTTCTTCCCCGATTTAACAAAATGGCGCCTCCCGCGCTTTGTCTTCTTCCCCGCTGTTGTTAGCGCTGCTTTCCACGGTTTCCTGCGCGTTAAATATGAATTATTTTTCTTTTATTATCTTCCCGTCGTGGAGCGGACCCTCTGGGACACTTCCCTCTCTCTTCTGAGGTCTGAACGTTGCCCGGCTTCGAAACACCAGCCGCGCCCTGTATGCTCCACCCTCTCTCTCTCTCTCTTTGCTTCCCGACTCGCTGCCCGGCCCCGTTGAAAAGCCACCCGATCGAGCTTCAGCCCGTCGCAGCCCAGGAAATGTCAGAGCACTACCTGCCACCAGCCCGATTAGCTGGGAAACCACAGACCGAGGAACCCAGCCTGGCTCTGGACAGTCTCTCCTGCAAGTTTTTAAATCGATGATTGACGGTCGACGCCCGTTTCTCGAGTTTCAATGGCCTCTTTTTTTTTTCTTCTGGCTCCGACTTTCAACAACGTCGTCGGAGCTGCTGCTGAGTTGCAGGTAAGTTCGTTTCTTACTCGTCGCCAGTGTTAAGTCCGTGAATGATTGAGACACGTACTAGCAGGAGTGAAAACAAACAGATCTTTACTGGTGAAAGGCAATAACGAAACTAAACAACAGAGGCTCTCTAGCGCCTTTTATACAGGGGTGGTCACTGCCGGTACTGCAGTCTGAGACCAGTTATTCTCTTAAAGGTACATACACAACAATTGGAGCATGCCTTTGACCTTTTAATTAGGACCTCGGTAGAGGAGGCCTAACACGCAGCCGCAAACAGCTCAATTAAAATGGTGGGGTTGGTGGGGGGGGGGGGGCGGTGGCGTTGGGAATGGTGCGGAGCAATTACAGACACAACATTAACCCTGTCCCCACCTGCACTGTTGCCATTGGGCAAGGGTGTAAAATCCGCTCAAAGGTTGCAAGAATTTATGTCCTCCTATTCTGCCACTTCTCCTTAATTGTCTGTATTCTTTAAAGTTCTCGCTCTCAACTCTAGTACACACGTCCAAGTCTGCATCTGAACTGTGAATAATGATGCACATAGTTTGATGTAAAGTTGCACTTCTTATATTATCCAGGGGACGGCGGGGGTCCACAATAGCCTTTAGTGCCCCCTGCACTGGGAGAAACAGGGGGAATCTTCCTGCTTAACATCCAGTGATCCCTACTGGAACATGCACATATGCAGATGGTGGGTGAGGGCTGGATTGGACTCAGCTGTGATGCACCCACTTCTTTAGTTTGAATAGCCTGCCGACACTGGCGGAGGTGAATTTCCGCGATTTATCTTCCAATCGTTGGGCATAGCTTCAGCAGAAGGGGCACGCCAACCCCAGAAAAACAGCACAAGCCTTTACATTCCACATCTCTCCAGGGTGCCTGTGGGTCTCCTGCCAAAGTTGTGGCCAATGAGCGGAAGATACCCTGTGGAAATTCAACCGCTCACTGTCCAGACTCACGCATGGAGAATGGCCACTTGAGTGAGATGATAGAGGGAAGCCAGTATTCATGGGATTGGAGCCCAGTACAAATTAGTGCCTTCATCAGAAATTTTGAGGGAAAAAAACCACACCCACAAAAACACAGCTCTGCCTGGGGAGTAAAAGGATAAATGTTCTTCCGGTGTCTTCCAACTACATATGCAGTTGTCCCAAAGTCTGAGAGTGATTTTTCTTTTCAATCTTGTGCAGGGACACTTCATTGTGCTTGCAGGATCAAAGGTTACACAATGAAATGGCCTGTTTGCGACATTCATTGAATAGGTGAATGAAGCACACAATGCAGATATGAGTAAATAGACATTTGAGAGCGTGACTCAAGGCCACAATCGAACTGCGGGCTTCAGGCCTATTGAACAATGAAGACCAGGTGATGAAGTTCCAAGGCTGTAACCCAATTAAGGCATTCACAAATGTCACGGACTGCCAGAGCGAAGCACAGACAGCTTGCGAGCTGCAGCATCCCTTTCAGAGAGGGGGGTCAGCTGCTGCGGGCCTTTGATGGCACAGTGCCATGTTGCAGTTTTCATACAGTGTGAGATCGCACCTAATAGCAGCAGCGTCTGCCCACTGGAAGGTTGGGCAGGGGATGGACAGTGTGTCGGAGCCTATGATTTCACCTCTGCGTGTTGATTCACTCACCTCAGTTGGTCACAAGGAGGAAAAGAGACTCTGGGGGGTCATTTTCAACCTTCACCACTTGGCCCGTAAACTAGCGGACTGCTTGCTCCTTATAGAACCCATCTAATTTGCATTTCCACTGAAACAGCCAAAGTAACCCCATGAGATAAACTTGCTTAAATACCCCAAAATACTACTACACACAACTCCCTCAAAATAGCTACCTCCAATGCCCCCCAAAACAAACTTGTTCAAATACCTCCAGCTTACAGAAATACATCCCAAATATAAGGTCCCAAGTATCATCGAACGGAAATTATCCAAATGCCCATCAAAATAATAAACTTACTCAAATACCCTCAAAGTTAACATACTCAAATACCCTCAAAACTGGCCGTACCCAAGTGCATCCAAGAGATAATCTTCACCAAATACTCTATAAAAACATAAGAACATAAGAAATAGGAGCAGGAGTAGGCCACGCAACCCATTGAGCCTGCTCCACCATTCAATAAGATCATGGCTGATCTTCTAGATCAACTCCACTTTCCCACACTATCTCCGTATCCCTTGATTCACATAGTATCCAAAAATCTATCGATCTCTGTCTTGAATATACTCAATGACTGAGCATCCACAGATTCTGGGGTGGAGAATTCCAAGGATTCACAACCCTCTGAGTGAAGAAATTTCTCCTCATCTCAGTCCTAAATAGCCGACCCCTTATTTTGAGACTGTGACCCCTGGTTCTAGACTCCCCAGCCACGGGAAACATCCTCCCAGCATCTACCCTGTCAAGCCGTTTAAGAATTTTATATGTTTCAATGAGATCACCTCTCATTCTTCTAAGCGCTAGGGAATATAAACCTAGTCTACTCAATCTCCCCTCAGCCCAGGAATCAGTCTAGTGAACTTTCTTTGCACTCCCTCTAAGGCAAGTATATCCTTCCTTAGGTAAGGAGACCAGAACTGTACACAGTACTCCAGGTGTGGTCTCACCAGGGCCCTATATAAAACCCTACTCCAAAAATAGTCACAAAATTTACCTCACAAAAAAACATCAAAAACACTCCAAAATAATTCCCCAAATACTCTGAAGAAATAGCCAAATAACCAATAAAGAAAATTACCTGAATAACCCCAGGATAAATGTACTCAATTCAGATAGTGAGATGTTGATAGGGTGAGATGAAGCAGGGTAGGTAGAGGCTAGTGTGGAGCACAAATACTGGCATAGACCTGTTGGGCTGAATGGTCTGTTTCTGTGCTGTAAATTCTGTGTCAATTAACTCCTGAAATAAGCTTACCCAAATACAACCAGAAATAAATGTAGCCAAACACTCCCAAATACCTAAATAACAACAGAAAACGCTGGAAAAACTCAGCAGGCCAGGCAGCATCCGTGGAGAGAGAAACAGAGTAAACGTTTCAGGTCGAAGACCTTTCGTCAGACAAAAGGTCTTCGACCTGAAACATTAACTCTGTTTCTCTCTCCATGGATGCTGCCTGGCCTGATGAGTTTTTCCAGCGTTTTCTGTTGTTATTTTGGATTTCCAGCATCCGCAGTATTTTGCTACTCCCAAATACCTGCCAGTAATAGTTATAAAAAGTTATTTACCCGAATGTTCATCCCCAAAGATAAATGCCCAAAATTTCCATGGAGTGAGTTGTGCCACCTTTGCGGCAGTGAGAGATAAAAGTTGTGCTTGCTGATGGTCTGCAAAGCCTTTTGTACCAGGGTTTAGTGGATCATCTGATTTGCATATTCATTGGAGTAGTTACTGGCGTAAATTCAGAGTAAAACGGAAGCAGCCTGCTGGGGTGCATGGGAATTAGAGTGCAGCCTTTAAAAAGACAGTTCTGACTGAAGCTCGCAGCAGCAGCTGGGGGAGCAACAGGTAAGTAGGAAAGTGCTTGGCTCCTTCAGTTGGCTGATTTAAAAATTCTCATCCTCGTGTTCAAATCCCTCCATCACCTCGCCCCTCCCTATCTCTGTAAACTCCTCCAGCCCTACAACCCTCCAAGAACTCTGTGTTCCTCCGGCTCTGGCCTCTAGTGCTTCTCCCATCTCCTTCACCCCACCATTGATGGCTGTGCCTTCAGCTGTCTAAGCCCTAAGCTGCGGAAATCTCTCCCCAAACCTCATTGTCTTTCCACCTCTCTCTCCTCCTTTAGATGCTCCTTAAAACCTATTGCTTTGACCAAACATTTGGCCATGTGTCCTAATGTCTCCTTCTTTGGCTCAGTATCAGTTTTTGCCTGATCACACCCCTGTTAAGCTCCTTGGGACGTTTTACTACATTAAAGTCGCTATATAAATGCAAGGTGTTGTTATCAGCTGGTTTGACGGAATGTCTCATCAGTGTTATTGTGCCACTTTACAAAAATATCTATCACGGGAACAGTTGGCAGAGGGAGCCAAACAAGGGGCAAGGGCATGGCACAAAGACATGAAAGAAGAGCAAGAACTTCAATTGAGTCGGACCTGAAAACCTTCCTCAATGAAATGGGAACACAGGAATGGGAGTAGGCCTTTCAGCCCCTCGAGCCTGCTCTGCAAATAGGAGAGACTAGACTGCTGGGGGTCGGTGGGAGGAAGCCTCCGAAAACTGGCTCTCATGTCATTTGCACCATCGCTCGCTATCATAGCCAAAAAGTATGACTTAATTTTTGGCCTCTTCTCTGACTTGAATTAACACCTCTCTATGTTAAGACTTTTTTTTTTAAGTGACTTCGCTTTGAATGGTGTGGATCATTCATGATTGAAAGAAGGCTTCATCTTAGTGTCTGTCATTTCTGCTCAGTGTGTTCTGCATCTATTAGTAATTGTCTCATCAATTTTAATACAACAAAACACAAGCTCACACAATGAGGCCCGTGGCCTGTCTTGACTGAAAAGGGTTAAATTTGTCTATGTGCCAACAAAAATTGTCTTAGTGCTGTATAAATGGGGAGTTCCATCGTGCTCTTTGGGGCTACTGATCAGTGTCAAAGTCTTATCTTTCTCCAATAAATTCTCATTTACAGGCAGACTGAACCCATCAACAAGCATTGCACACAGAAAAGCTGATACACATAGGTCTTTTAGCTTGAACTCACTGCCTTGGAGCAGTGCTGTGCTACCCATAGCACCAATAAGGAAATATTTAGGTAGTGAGCTGTTCTTTAATTACCTTCCTTTTATATAGAATCCATTAGGATCTTGTTAGCTGAGCTATCTTCTAGCTGGCCTATTCTCTAGCTTGTCACAAAGCAGCACTTCACACACCGTGGGCTCTGGTCACTTATCGCCATTGAACGATCCTTTATTCAGGAGGCAGGATTGTAAATTTCCCTTCCCGTGGGATCAATAAAATAAATGACATGTGTGAAGTAACAGTTAACAGTCAGAAAACCAATGGTTAAGGACATGCTCTATTACTGCCTCTCTTAGGTTGTCCCACAACAGAAGCAAGATACTGCAGATGCTGGAAATCTGCAATAAAAACAGAAAATGTTGAAAACATTCAGCAGGTCAGGCAGCATCTGTGGAGAGAGAATTGTTTTGGGTCGTGACCTTCCATCAGAGCTGGAGGAAGTTGGAGATTTAACATTTTGTAAGAAAATGCAGAGGCTGGGGAAAAGCGGGAAGTGGGGAGGGGGGGGCGCGGGCGGAGGTGTTAAAAAGAACAAAAGTGAAGGTCAGTGATACGTTGGAAGGAAGAAGAGATTAAAGGAAGGAAGAAGAGGTTAAATGACAAAAGAGATGATGGAGCAACGTTAAAGGGAGTGGCAATGGGACAAGTAAAGAAACAAAAGATGGGTCTGGAGGAGGTGTAAATGACAACAGCAGAATCATTACTAACACCTGCTGTCCGAGAAAATGGGAACGATGGTTCTGATCTGAAATTGTTGAACTCAGTGTTGAGCCTGGAAGGCTGTAAAATGCCTAATCGAAAGATGAGGTGCTGTTCCTCGAACTTGCGTTGAGCTCCATTGGAACAGTGTAGGGGGCCGAGGACAGAGAGGGATGAAGAATTAAAGTGATTAGCGAACAGAAGCTCATGGTCACACTTGTGGACCCCACCCCTTCCATTGGTGACTGTGCCTTCAGCTGCCTGGGCCCAACCATGTGAAATTTATTTTCTAACCGGCTAAGCCTTCTTTAAGACCTTCTATATAACCCACCTCTATGACCAAAGTCGCCCTTCCTAATATTTCTTTCTTTGACTTCACGTCTATGTACTCCATACGCCTGTTTGAAGTGCCTCGGGTATTTTCCTATTTTAGAGGGTTTAAATAAATGCAAGGTGTTGTTGTTGATAGATTTTGAAATTTGTATTCTTTAATGTGATTCCTTTTATAGTGTCTTAGCACTGGAGGGAACACTTGATTTCAGAGAGTAAGTAAATCAGACAGGAGCAATCAGCATGCCTGCAGAATCGCACCACCCCCCACCCCCGTCACCCATTCACACAGTTTTATTGTAGACCTTTTACAGCCCTTCTCGCTCTGGTACTTGCCCAGAAGAATGGGGGGTATGGGTGATGATAGAATAGATTTGCCAGGGGTTTAAATAAATGAAAGTTAAATGTACTTGCACATGGACTCCAGAAACTTGAGCGCAACATACAGGCTGACACTCCAGTGCAGTGCTGAGGGAGTGCTACACTGTCGAAGGTGCCGTCTTTCAGGTGAGACGATAAACCGAGGCCCTGTCTGCTCTCTCAGGTGGACGCAAAAGATCCAATGACATTATTTCGAAGCTGTTTGTTCACTGTCCAGGAGTCCATCTCTCCCTCTGAGCTCCCTCCTTACTGTGCTTGGCCTCTTCACCGTGCCATGCTATTTATCCTGTCTCAAGATGCCCTCTCTAGGCCGGATTGCCACACTGCACAAAGCTCATAAATAATTACTTTGCTGGTAATTCTTTGAAATAAGAGCACACATATCCAATTAATGTCAAACCTTTACATGATGGTTATCAAACAAAATTTGACACTGAGCCACATAATGAGATATTAGGGCAGATGACCAACAGCTTGGTCAAAGAGGTAGCTTTTAAGAAGCATCTTAAAGGAGGAAAGAGGGATAGAGAGGCAGAGAGGTTCAGAGAGGTAATTCCAAAGCTTAGGGCCTAGGCAGCTGAAGGCAGCTAATGATGGTTAAAAGCGGGAATACGCAAGAGACCAGAATTGAAGGAGTGCAGAGATCTTGGAGGGTTGTAGGACTGGAGAGATTACAGAGATAGAGAGGGGTGAGGCCATGGAGGAATTTGAAAACAAAGATGAGAATTTTAAAATTGAGGCATTGCCGGACTGGGAGCCAATGTAGATCGGCAAGGACAGGGGTGATGGTGACCGGGACTTAGTGCGAGTTAGACATTGGACAGCAGAGCTTAAGTTTATGGAAGGTGGAAGATGGGAGGTCGGCCAGGAGAGTGTTGGAATAGTCAAGTCTAAAGGTAACAAAGGCATGGATGAGGGTTTCAGCAACAGATGAGCTGATGCAGGGATGGAGTCGGGCAATGTTACGGAAGTGGAATTAGGTGGTCTTAGTGATGACGTGGAAATGTGGTCGGAAGCTCATCTCAGGGTCAAATATGACATCAAGATTGCAAACGCTCTTGTTCAACCTCAGACAGTTGCCAGGGAGAGGGGTGGAGTTGGTGGCTAGGGAACAGATGTTGTAACGGGGACTGAAGACAATGGCTTCGATTTTCCCAATATTTAGTTATAGCAGCATGAGATTCGCAGCTTGCAGCAAGTTGATCTCAGAGCTTAACTGCTTGAGACAAGGACCACATCAGCCCCGTGAATCCCAAAATGACACACAGTAGCCAGCCAGCCATCCAATACATTCTTACCATTCAGGTAACACTGAGGAGTAGCGGGCTGGTGGGATATTTTTTCGAAGGGTTGTTTAGATATGAACTTCAAATAGGAATTTTGCAATTAAGGTCCAAATGGAAATATTATTGATTCCATGAATCTATCAATTCAAATGAAAAGAAATAACTGTCCTGTCAGACAAAAAGTCTAAAGCACAAATGTCCAAGCCCTGGTTTTGTGTTGCTGGTCTATCAATAACTTCACTATGATTCAATGCAATATTTAGAAGCGTAAGCCCAAATAATGTGTTTTCACTGGTCGGATTGGAGCACTGACCAACTCCGGAAGAACATTCAGTTCTTTCTGTATTCTATGAAATGATCTAAGGCACTGCTTTCAAAAGAAGGAGTGGTCCGATAAAAAAAATCCTAGAAATATTAGGTTGGGGTATTTGAAAAATACCAAGGCATCTCCAATGGGAAGCTCACTTTCAAATTAAGAAGGTTGTGGGGGGAAGGGGGGCGGTGGGGGCAAACGATAGCTTCACAGCAAAGGCACAGACGTAAATGCTGACGTAGTCATCAGGAATGAAGCGACAAAGAAAAAAATTCTAAATCGGATGAGAAAAAACTGGTGGTGAATCTTTTTCTGTCAGTAACAGCCCTTTAATTACTGCCCATTATCGCTGGAAGCCCGTTTAGCACTGGTCACAAACTGCGCACGTATAAACAAAGTGGCAGAAAATGTATGATGTCACCGTGTCATTACCATCTCATTTAAATACACCCGCTGATGGGGTCAGGCGGAAGTGAGGTCAGAAACTCCAATCTGGCGGGTTGAAAAATGGACGAGGATCCAGTGTTGCAAGGCCCTGTCCCATTTCACACCCCTGTGCACCTCAGTATTGCCTGAAAATTGGGCAGCACGAAGAGGAAAATTGGGCCTATACGGTAGGCTGCCACCTCAGGGCCCGTACTGAGGGAGTGCTCCACTGGTGGAGGTGTCAGCTTTCGAAAGAGGTGTTAAACCGAGGCCCCATCTACTGTTCAAGGGAATGCGAAATATCCCGCAGCATATTCGAAGAAGAACAGAAGAGTTCTGTGAGTATCCCGGCCAGCATTCCTCGCTCAATCAATACCACCTAAAAATAGATGAACTCATTGCTCATCTCATGTCACGATAAGGTACTATATGAATTCAAGTTCTTTCTTAATTTCCAGACATATCATCTATGACTAAGCAAACCCAAAGAATCTGTGCTCGTGGATAAGAGATCAACAGTAGATGAGGGAACGCTATCTCAAGAGACTAATATACAAAGGTGATAAAGATAGGATGCTTGTTGTTTGCTTTGATGACCTGAGACATCACTCAATCAATAGACAGCCATACCAGACAAAGGTGGCATCTGTGTGGTTAGAGGTGGGGTCCCACTTCCTTTATTTTGATTTACTCGCAGCAGTTTCTTTTCACCGCGAGCCCTCTTTTATGGATTGGATCCTAGGGTTGTAGCACAACCAGTACCAGTTAGATACTGGTCTGCCAAACAGCGTGCCACCAGACCTAAATTATACTGCCACTTCCACATCATTCTCTCACCAGGGAAAAATACACACATGCAGGCCTCCAGTTGCCACCATCTGGATGCTGGTTCATCAAAAGGTTAACTTCTCCGTTAAACCAGTGGACAGGATAAAAATGTATGAATCTGATAAGCTGTGTACCTGATTAATACAACAGTGCTTCCCTACATCATAAAGTCAGAAGTGGGGATGTTCGCTGATGATTGCACAGTGTTCAGTTCCATTTGCAACTCCTCAGATAATGAAGCAGCCCATGCACACATGCAGAAAGAACTGGACGACATTCAGGCCTGGGCTGATAAGTAGCAAGTAACATTAGCGTTATACAAGTGCCAGGCAATGACTATCTCCAAGCGAGAATCTAACCACCGCCCCTTGACATTCAATGGCATTATCATTGCCGAACCCCCCAACATCAGCATCCTGGTCACCATTGACCAGAAACTTAACTGGACCAGCCACATAAATACTTTGGCTACAAGAGCAGGTCAGAGGCTGGGTATTCTGCGGTGAGTGTCTCACCTCCTGACACCCCAAAGCCTTTGCACCATCTACAAGGCACAAGTCAGGAGTGTAATGGAATACTTTCCACTTACCTGGATAAGCGCAGCTCCAACAACACTGAAGAAGCTCGACACCATCCAGGAAGGGACAGAAAGATTAATAAAAGTAATAGGGCATTAGTGGCTAAAGTGACATCAGGGAAAAATAGAAAAAAATTAAAACTAAAGGTACTATATCTGAATGCACGAAGCATTCACTACAAAATAGATGAATTAATAGCACAGATAGAAATAAATGGGTTTGATTTAATAGCCATTACAGAGATGCGGTTGCAGAGTGACCAAGGTTGGTAACTAAATATTCCAGGATATTTGACTTTTGGAAGAGACAGGCAGAATGGAAAAGGAGGAGGGGTAGCCTGGATAATAAAGGAGGGAATAAAGACAGTAGAGAGAAAGGATCAGTAGTAAGTCAGTAGTAAAACAAATCAGTAGTGCTGTAGAATCAGCTTGGGTGGAGCTAAGAAACAACAAGGGGCAGAAAACACTAGTGGGAGTAGTCTATAGGCCCCCTAACAGTGGCTGTGGTGTTGGGCAGAGTATGAATCAGGAAAGTAGAGATGCATGTAACAAGGGTAATACAGTAATCATGGGGGACTTTAGCTTTCATATAGACTGGGCAAACCAAATTTGCAGAGATAGTGCAGAGGAAAAGTTCATGGAATGCATTCAAGATAGTTTTCTAGATCAGTATGTCAAGGAACCTATGAGGGAATTGGCTATTTTAGATCTAGTACTGTGCAATGAGAAAGGGTTAATTAAGAACATTGTAGTAAAGGAGCCTCTGGGGAGCAGTGATCATAATATGATAGAATTTTATGTTGAGTTTGAGAGTGATTTAGTTAAGCCCTAAACTACGGTCCTAAATCTGAACAAAGCAAACTATGTAGGTATAAGAGGCGAGTTGGCTAAGGTAGGTTGGGAATCTAGATTAAAAGATATGACAATAGAAAAGCAATGGCAAACATTGAAAGAAATAATTCATAATTCACAACAAATATATATTCCCTTAAGGAATAAAAACACCATGGGAAAAATGGTCCAAACGTGGCTAACAAGAGAAATTAAAGATAGTATTAGATTAAAGGAAGAAGCTTGTAATGTTGCCAAAAAGAGTAGTAAGCCTGAGGATTGGGAGGATTTTAGAATTCAGCAAAGGAGGACCAAGAAATTGATAAAGAAAAGGAAAATAGAATGAGAGTAAACTAACGAGAGACATAACAACAGACTGTAAAAGCTTCTATAGGTATGTAAAAAGAAAAATATCAGCAAAAGTAATCATGGGTCCCTTACAGGCTGAGACAGTAGAAATTATAATGGGGAATAAGGAAATGGCAGAAAAACAAAACAAATACTATGCCTGCGACCTTGCCGACCGAGGCGGGACCGAGGCAGGAGAGGTTGTTGTCGGGCTATGAGCCCGCTGCCGCCTACATCCCACCTAGAAAAAGGATTTTCCATTAATGGACCTTGTTAAGCCCGTCCTTTGCGTTCCCCGACCCTATTACAAGGTGCGGGTCAGGTGACGCCAGCGCTGACGCTTCTTTTGCCGGTACATTTAAAGGGCTCATGGCCCCAATTCATTTGATTTGCTCCATTTAAAGTGTGCATTACAGATATACCTTGTTCTGCTCCAAGAATGGCCTCAGAAATGCAGAGGGCTGCTCCTCGCTTCAGTGATGACTCTCTCCATGTTCTTGTGCAGAGAGTCCGAGCACGCAGGGAGGTTCTCATCCCTGCCAGTGGGCGGAAGAAACCTCCCCAGGAGACCAAGGCAGCCTGGCTGCAAATAGCTGAGGAGGTAACAGGCAGGTGTGTGGTGATGGGGACCTGGGTTCAGTGCCGCAAGCATTTTCATGATCTTCTATGATCTGGAAACGTGAGTATAAAGCCACACTTACCTTCATGCTGCTGTGCCTGTTATCACTTCCCCATCACTCAGCATTCCCAACCCTACTCCTGCACATCGTAACTCGATGCGAAATCCCTTGGACATTCACCCATCTCTCTCTATCTATCTACATTATTGCATCCCCATCTTACTATGCACCCCTCATACTCACCCTCATCGTAATGTAATGACACCAACCAGCAACAGTAAAGGATGTGACTTGTTACAGCCACCCCACTCCATCATAGTCTCCCTATAAAGATGTAACCCATCCATTCCTTACACTCATTCCATCACTCTCACTCAACCTTCTCTTCTTTCCCTCCTTGAAGGAGAAGACAGCCCACAACAAGAGGGAGAGAGAGAGAACGGGAGGTGGCCCTCAATCATTGGCCATTCTGACTCTTGCAGAGTAGGCTGTCCTGGAGATCACTGGAGCAGTGGACCAGCCAGAATTGGGGGACAGAGAGAGGGGCTCATCTGAACAACCTGGTGGCAGAATCATTTCCCATACACCTACATGTCATTCATCAGTCACTCATATGGGGGCTGCTGTCAACAGGAATTGATTGCTCAAAATGTGCATCATGGTATGTGTATGCAATGTACATATCATATATCGAACTGATGTCTTTACTCTCCCACAAGTCCATCAAGAGCACCCCCACCCCCCCCAACAATGTACCTGAGGAACTGGAGGAGCACACCTCAGAGGAGGCTCCAGCCACTGAGGGCACAACATCACCTGAGACAAGGCAAGCCAGCACCAGTGCAGATACACGGTGGGTCCATCGCGAGATAGGGTAGTGTTGTCACTTGATGTCTCACACAGCACATGTGAGCAAGAGCAGATGGTGGCGACAGGGTCAGCAGTGGAGACACCTTGTCGGAGTGCACAGGAGTCTCCTAGCTCTGCTCAGCTGCATGCAGACGCTGAGCCTCGGGGGCCATCAAGGGAGAAGGCGACCCTGGAGCTGGAGCAACAAGTGCAGGAGGCTCTGACAGGTTTTACAACTGGGGTGACTGCGAGTGTGCAGAGAATAGAGGAGTCCATCTCAAGCATGACCACCACCGTGGTGCACTCACCCACGACTGTTGGTTCCTCCATGGATAGGATGGCCATCTGCATGGAGGACATAATGCACCAGTCGCATGAGCACATGGTCTCCCTTCAAAATAGATGGGCATCTATGAAGGATAGATCGGTATCTATGGAGGAGAGAAACCAGGGGCTCATAGAGGTCCTGGCTAGGAGGAATGACAGTATAAACATGGGTCCTCATGGCCCCACTGATGTGCAGGAAAGTGTTCTTCAGCTACTTGCTAGCAGAGAAGTGCGGGTGGCCCATGAAAGGGATGATGGTGGGAGGGCACATGGAAGTGGAGGCTCCTCTCCAAGCGCTCACACTTCAACCCCTTGCCTACCCCTCAGTCAGAGCCCCAGGTACCTCCACGGACTGCGACGGCCGAGTCTGCCACTGCACAGTACAGGAGGCATACACTTTGGCGGGGCCCACACAGGCTCCAAAACCCAGAGGACGACCACCAAAGGCGTCTAAGCAGATGCAGCAGGGAAGTGAGCAGGTTGCCTCTACCTCTGCTGAAGCCGTAGGGGTTGCACCACATAGAAGCACTCGTAAAAGAAAGCTGACACACAAATAGAGTCACAAAGGTAGTCACTTAGGTGTTTCTTTCAATGTTAATGACAAGTTTCTGTTAATTTTATTTTGTGGAATAAATCTTTAATTCGAACAATATTTTCCTTCACAAATGTGTGTTGAGACTTGGAAGTGGCAGAGTGGATGGTCAGGGATACTTCAATCTCCATCAATGGTGGTGAGATTAATAAGGTAGGACTGGTCATTGTAGGCATGGTTAAGGGTGTTGATGTGGGCTGATACCAATGTGCCAATGCATGTGGCAGCCACATGTGTGTGTAGCGTGAACTTAGCCAAATCTGGCCATGATGAGAAGATTCCAGACCTCACGGGCAGCAATGTGGTCATGTACTGGTGGCATTGGTACTGCCGGCTGATCAAGGTCTTCCTCATCGTCATCCTCAAACTCATCCTCCTCCTCTTCCGAAGAGGCTGTGTGCTCTGCGCGTTCTTCCTCATGCAGCACTAAGCCTCACTGCTGTGCTGTGTTGTGCAGGGTGCAGCAGACCACAACGATTCTAGTGCGGACTGCAGGGCTACTCCAGATCTGTCCAGGCATCTGAAGCACATTTTAAGCAACCCGATCGTCTGCTCTATGACACTTCTGGTGTAGATCAGTCTTTGATTGTAATGTCCCTCAGACTCGTTTGTTGTCCTCCTCAAAGGTGACATCAACCACGTCTTTAATGGATAGCCCTTGTCTCCAAGCAGCCAGCTGGAAAGACTGCTTGGAGGTATGATGAGCTGAGGAACGGTGGAGTGGCGCAGAATGTAGGAGTCATGGCAGCTCACATGGAGAATGATCTGCCTATGGTTGCAGACCAGCTGCACATTGAGGGAGTGGAAGCCCTTGCGGTTGGTAAACACTGCTGGGTTATGATGGGGTGCCCTGATGGCCACATGTGTGCAGTCGGTTATGCCCTGCACCCGTGGGAATCCAGCCACAGCTGTAAAGCCAACCGCGCAGTCAGCAGTACTGGCTTCATCAGTTGTAAAGTTTATATAATTTGCTGACTTGTCAAATAGGGCATCGGTCACCCGTGTAATGCATCTGTGTGCAGCCGACTGCGAGATGCCACAAATGTCTGCTGTAGATGCCTGGAAGGAGCCTGAGGCAAAGAAGTTGAGGGCAAGGGTGACTTTCACAACTACTAGTAAGGGGTGTCTGGGCTGCAGCTCTTGCTCCAACAATTTGCAAATGTCTGCCATGTCCTGGCGCAATAGCCTAAGCCTCCATTGGCACTGCTGCTCAGTCATGTTGAGGAAACTCATCCTCTGCCTGTAAACCCTGTGCTGGGGGTATTGCCTCTGGCGAAGTCCAGCCCTGCGCTGATGCCCTCTGCCCTGTGCAGCATCAGGTGGTTGAGGAGAATGTTGGCGATCTTGCTGCCGTTGTGGTGCCTGGTTCTGCTGGTGTTGGGGCTCTTCATGGTCAGTTTCTGAGTACCAAGGTGAGAGAGTGCAAACCGTACCCATTCTGATGTAATAGATGGCAGGTGACAGAGAGATGACAGAAGCAAATCTGTGAATGCTAAGAGAGGTTGTTCCAATGAGGTGGCACTGGATAGAGAGTTGGCTCCAAACACTTGCAAGCTGCACAAGGCTGTATATGTCTTCCAAATGCCCTAACCAACAGTTTCTGAGCCCTGAAAGTGAACAGCTGCAACATGGTAATCTTTATAGAACTTCTGCAGCTGTCAGGTTATCAGATAAATCCAAGTAGACTCAACTCACGACATGGTGAGCTGTCGTGTTCCCCGAGCAGCAGGTAACCCATGGGGGAGCATGTAATATTGAAATGTAGCTGTTTATTATAATAGCAGTTAATTGGATGCTAACAACCCAGTTAATGATTTGAATTGCCTCCCCCATCGCTTGGTTTCGGGTCTGTTTTGCGCCGACTGACCTGACACCTGGGAGACTCGCATGGAGGCGGGTTAACAGTGGGTTCCCTACCTGCTGTCAATCTATGCCATTTTGACACCTTACCCGCCTCCGAATCCGCCCTTTGAGCGCCGGCGGGATCGCGGCCTATGTGTCTGTTTTCATGGAAGAAAACACAAAAAACCTCCTGGAAATAGTGGAGAACCAAGGGTCTAGTGAGAATGAGGGACTGAAAGAAATTAGTATAAGTAAAAAAATTGTACTCAACCAGTGGTACCGCCACAGTACTGTACTAGTGAAATTAATGGGACTGAAAACCGATAAATCCCCTGGACCTGATGGACTACATCCTAGGGTTCTAAAAGAGGTGGCTATAGAGATAGTGGATGCATTGGTTATTATCATCCAAAATTCCATAGATTCTAGAACGGTTCCCGTGGATTGAAAGGTAGCAAATGTAACCACACTATTTAAGAAAGGAGGGAGAGAGAAAACGGGGAACTACAGATCACTTAGCCTGACATCAGTAGTAGGGAAAATGCTTGAATCTATTAATAAGGACGTGGTAATAGGGCACTCAGAAAATAATAATAGGATTGGACAGAGTCAACACGGATTTATGAAAGGGAAATCATGTTAAACGAATTTGTTAGAGTTTTTTGAGATTGTAATTAGCAAAATAGATAAGGGGGAACCAGTTTTTGTGTATTTGGATTTTCAGAAGGCATTTGATAAGGTGCCACACAAGAGGTTATGGAGGAAAAATTCAGTTGTGTGTGCCTCCCGTTAGCACCTTAAGCGGGCACTAATTTGGGCGCAAAGCAACTAGCGCCCAGGCGCGGTGACGTTTGCGCCGCTCGCAAAATTAACTAGGCATTTTGCAGCGGCGCTAAACACTACCGCCACGATCTCCTGCGCCGGCAGATCATGACGTCAGTCGAGTGCGCAATGCCCCGTTAGCGCCCCGGACCGGATATTGAGTGGCGCCCCCTGCCTTACCGCCTGCCGCTAGCAACAACAGGTTGAGGGGAGCGTTTTGCTGTCAGAAAGGGACTGGGGAACGCTATTTAAAGGTGACCGCTTCCTGCCTTTTTTTGTCGGCGCCATTTTTGCACCACGCATTCTGAGAGAGAGAGAGACTTCTGGAGAGATTCAACGCTGTGTGAAGGAGTTTTGAGTACTGAGCAGCACTTTGCAGGTTCATTTTGATTTGCCCTTCCTTGCTTCGCCAGCGCTCTGAGGTATCGCCTCGCTCCGCGGCCTTTGCGCCTTAAGACAGGTGTGAAGCGCCTGATTTAGCGCTCCAATCACCTCCAGGGGCGATAAAAGCCAAGTTTGCCGTCGGAGGCGATAATTAGCGCCAGGTGCTAAATTTTGCGCACGGCCGATAATGGCGCCCCAAACGGGGCGATACTGAATTTTTCCCCCCATCAAACAAAATTAGGGCTCATAGGATTGGGGGTAATATACTAGCATGGATTGAGGATTAGTTAATGGACAGAAAACAGAGAGTAGGAAACATAGAAACATAGAAACAAAGAAGAAAGGAGCAGGAGTAGGCCATTCGGCCCCTCGAGCCTGTTCCGCCATTTAATGAGATCATGGCTGGTCATCCAAATTCAGTACCCTGTCCCTGCTTTCTCCCCAATGGACGGGTCATTTTCCGATTGGCAGGGTGTAACTAGTGGGGTACCGCAAGGATCAGTGCTTGGGCCTCAGCTATTCACAATCTGTATCAATGATTTGGATGAGGGGACCAAAGGTAATATATCCAAGTTTGCTGATGATACAAAGCAAGGTTGGAATGTGAGTTGTAAGGAGGATGCAAAGAGGCTTCAAGGGGATATCGACAGGCTAAGTGAGTGGGCACGAACATGGCAAATTGAATATAATGTGGAGAAATATGAAGTTATCCACTTTGGTAGGAAAAATAGAAAAGCAGAGTATTTTTTAAATGTTGAGAGATTGGGAAATGTTGGTGTTCAGAGGGATCTGGGTGTCCTTGTACACAAATCACTGAAAGTTAACATACAGGTACTGCAAGCAATTAGGAAAGCAAATGGCATGTTGGCCATTAATACAAAAGGATTTGAGTATAAGAGTAAAGACGTCTTACTGCAATTATATAGGGCCATGCTGAGACCACACCTGGAGTATTGTGTACAGTTTTGGTCTCCTTACCTAAGGAAGGGTATACTTGCCACAGAGGGAGTGCAACAAAGGTTCACCAGACTAATTCCTGGGATGAGGGGATTGTCCTATGAGGAGAGATTGAGTAGACTAGGCCTATATTCTCTAGAGTTTAGAAGAATGAGGGGTGATCGCATTGAAACATACAAAAATCTTAGTGGGCTTAACAGGGTGGATGCAGGAAGGATGTTTCCCCTGGTTGGGGAGTCTAGAACCAGGGGTCACAGTCTCAGAATAAGGGGTCAGCCATTTAGGACTGAGATGAGGAAAAATTTCTTCACTCAGAGGGTGGTGAATCTTTGGAATTCTCTACCCCAGAGGGTTATGGAGGCTCAGTCATTGAGTATATTCAAGACAGAGATTGATAAATTTTTAGTTATTAAGGGAATCAAGGAATGTGGGGATAGTGCAGGAAAGTGGAGTTGAGGTAGAAGATCAGCCATGATCTTATTGAATGGCAGAGTAGGCTCGAGGGGCCAAATGGCCTACTCCTGCTCCTATTTCTTATGTTCTTATATATTCAACCAGGACAAAGCAGCCTGCTTGATTAGCACCCTATCCATCTTAAACATGCATTCCCTCCGCCAGTGGCGCACCATGGCTGCAGTGTGTACCATCTACAAGATGCACTGCAGCAACTCGCCAAGGCATTTTTGATAGCACCTCCCAAACCCACAACCTCTATCACCTAGAAGGACAAGGGCAGCAGGCACATGGGGACACCATCACCTCCAAGTTCACCTCCAAGTCACACATCATCCTGACTTGGAAATATATCACTGGGTCAAAATCCTGGAACTCCCGCACTAACAGTACTGTAAGGGGTTTTCCTTGAGAGATGTCTCTGAGGTTTCTCTCTCTAGAGGCCTCTCTCTCTTGCACAGTAAAACCTTGAGTGGTTTGACCCACTCGCCCCTTAGATTCTGTACTCTGGACTTTGGGGCAGGAACTACAATGTAGAGAAAACTCTTGTTGACCAAGTTTGAGTAAACAAAATGAAACTTTATTGCATAAGGAAAAATATCAAATCAAATGCAAGCAGATAAGAGAGTACATGGGAGGGAAAAACACAAACAAATCATAACGACACAGTACTAACTAAGGCAAATACAGGCATCTTATACTCTACAAAGATCATCATGAAATAAGGAGACACACGGAATATCGAGGGACAACAACTCATGTTAATTGTACCCTTAAATCCACCCCCTTATTAAACCTATCTAGATCTGATTGTGAAGGGCCAGAAACATGCTCACCAATCCCACTAGGAAGTGCAAGGTTTTGAAATCAAGTCTGTGTTTTGATCCCTTCAGGCACTCCGTCTCCTCGTGGATCATGGAACCCCTGCCAGCTGCGCCACACCTCTCTCCTGAGGTGGGGGTCGGGGCGGCTGGACACCGGCGGGCCTGGATGTCGGCGGGGTCGAGGATCGTCGGCTCGACCCCGGTCAGAGGAGTCTTGGGCTGGCTCCCATAGATTTCCTTGGTTCGTTATTGTCTCTTTTCGAGCCGGAGTGGCTGGAAGGATTCTTCTCTTGGGGTTTCTGTTTTTTTGTTTCTTCTCCCAAGTTGGGTCGATGGCCTCTCATTTCGGCAACGGCCCAGGGATGGTCGATGATCTCCCGATGTGTTTCCCTGGGGCGGGACGCCGGCTTTGAAACGGCCTTCTTGATGTTGGCTTGATTCTTCTTCCTCCTCCGATGGTGGAGAGGAGTTTGCTGATCTTCTCCCGAAGCGACTCCTCTTCACCCATTGCTGTCTCCGCAACTACAACTCCGGTGCCTCCTTCAGAGTTTCCCGAGTCTGCGTGAGTGTCTGTACAACTCCAACTCCTCCAGTTATACTTTTCCCCCAGAAGCTTCCACTTCCCGCCCAAAATCAGGTTAGCCTTTGTTTAACTTTTGGCGGGCTGGGAGCACAGCGGGGTAGTTATTATATTTTTTAATGTTTTCGATGGCCGGTAAAGGCCCATCTCTGGTCTGGAATGACCTTCATTGTTTTTAATGCCCTGCTGATCTCGTTATCTAGTCCTTGGTGCTGTTCTCATGAATATGAAATTGTCCCCTTTTGTCTGGGTCAACATTTAGATGGCCTCTGTCTCCAGGCCGATCTTGGCTGGATTTGCATCGAATCCATATGTATATGTGTGGGTCTGGTTTCGTTCTCTCAGAAATGGCTTCCAGAACTTGCTGTGGGTTGAATCCACAAAACTGTCTGAGGATTCGCAGGAACCATTTTAAAGTGTCCCAATAAGCCGGTCACATGGTCTGGTGGCCATTTTGTATGCCCCATTTTCTGGGCTTCTTTTAAAACAGTCTTTAAAATCATGGCCTCTTCTGCCATTTGACCCTTATTAATACAAAGTCCAGTTTTGCAAATCCTACAGTACTATGGTAGAACCTTCACCACAGGACTGCAGCGGTTCAAGAAGGTGGCTCACCACTACTTTCCCAAGGGCAATTAGGGATGGGCAATAAATGCTGGCCTTGCTAACGATGCCCACATCCCAGAAAGGAATTAAAAAAAAGTAACTTCTGTAGTGTATGTACCTTTAAGAGAGAACTACTTTTACAGCTCCTGTATACTGTCGTACCAGCAGTGACCACACCTGTATATAAGCCCTGAGCAGGGATCTGTACTGTTAGTTTTTAGACTACCCTCATCCAGTAAACACCTGTTGATTGTTGATCTGCAGTCTCTGTCTATTTATTGAAGAACACCATACCTTAAGATTCACGGATTTAACAGTGGCGACGAGGTCAATTTGAACCTACCTGCAACTCTGCATTTCCTCCCAGGGATTCGCTCCTGGAGGACAGTGGAAGAGAGTCGAGGCCAGAAGCACGGGCGTCGACCACGAGCATCCGCTCAGTCATCCGGCAGAGAGTGAGCATCGCAGGGGAGGCTGTTGAGAGCTGGGCTTGGTTCTCCAGCCACGACGATCCAGCAACAGGCTGGCAACAAGTACAGCGCAGACCCTTCCCGGACAGCGGCGGCTGGAGCTGACCGATGGCACAGAAAAGGCCGAGCAGCGTCGACGGGGTAAGAGAGAGGGTAAAGCGCACAGGGCACAGCCGGGGGTTGAAGACCAAGCGGCATTGACGGAAACAAAAAGAGAGAGAGGGTAAAGCACAGCCGGGGTTCAGGACCGAGCGGCGGCAACGAGAGAGGCGCACAGGAGAACGCGCAGAGCGCAGCCAGGGCTCAAGGGCTGAGCAGCATCCGCGGGGGAAGAAAGGAAGCGCGGGAGATGCCATTTGAGCCGCGGAGAAGAAGGGAGAGCGCAGGAGATGCCATTTTTGAAGCCGCAGCGGAGAAGAAGGGCGAGCGCGGGAAGAAAGGGAAAGGCGGGAGACGCCATTTTGAGCCAGCGGAGAAGAAGGAAGAGCGCGGGAGACGCCATTTTAGCCAGTCTAACCACACCCAGGGATGCCGAAGAGTGGCAGTGTCACAGCGTTTGACAATGAAGTCGAAGACTGGGCGACACATGTGGAACGCATTGAGGTGTACTGCAAGGCGAATGAAGTGCCAGATGCCAGGAAAGCACTGGTTTTGTTGAATTCCAAGGGTGCAAAAACGTATGGTTACTGCGAAACCTAATAACCCCAGAGAAGCCAGTGGATAAGGATTTCGAAAGCATAGTGGAAATCCTACAGGACCACTTAAATCCCACACCGCTGCTGATAGCAGAAAGATTTAAGTTTCACAAAAGGAACCAGCATAAAGACGAAAGTAATGCTGAGTATTTAACGGAACTGCACAAGCTATCGAAACACTGCCAGTTTGAAATGGGACTAGCAGATACGTTAAGGGACAAGTTTGTGTGTGGGCTTCAAAGTGAAGGAACCCAGAAACGGCTTCTATCAGAAAAGGATCTTACGCTGGACAAGGCTTTCAGCATGGCAGTATCACACGAAGCAGCCGCACGGGGTGCGGCAGAGATACAACGGAGACCGCAAGATTATGGCACCAATGAAATGTCATATGGAGCAGGGACGTGTTATCGCTGCGGCAGAACAACACACGACCAGAAGTATTGTTGGTTCAAGGACCAAGTGTGCAGACAGTGTGGAAAAGCAGGACACATAGCAAGAGTCTGCAGATCGGGAAAGAAAACCAGCAGCAAGAAATCTCCACAGGAGAAGTACAAAAAGGTACATAAGGTGACGGAGAGTAGTTCAGACGAACAGAAAAGTGATACAGACTCCGGAAGCAAGGAGCTGGGTTGTCTGAAACTACATAATGTAATCAAAATGGAGGATCACCAGACTACCTGGGTCATGCTCAAGATAGACGGAGTCCAAGTGAAAATGGAATTGGACACAGGATCAGCCCTAACAGTCATAAACCGAAGGGACTACAAGCGGCTATTCTCACATATACCCTTGAGAGATACAGAGATTGTCTTGAAGACGTACACGGGGCAAAAAGTCTACCCCAAAGGAAAAATAAGGGTGAACGTGATATACAACGGCCAGGAAACACCAAAAATGGACCTATATGTATTGCCAGATGGAGGACCACCACTACTAGGACGTGAATGGATCCGGAAGATACAGTAAGATTGGCATTCCATACAGGCACTGACGGTAGAGGTCAAAAAGGATGATGAAGTCACACCTGGATGACTGTCAAAAATGCTAACTGACGCACAAGAAGTGTTCCAGGAAGGACTCGGAACACTAAAAGGCATAACAGCGACGATTAAAATAGAGGAAAATGAAAGCCCAAAGTTTTTTAAGGCCAGACCGGTGCCTTATGCGATCCGCAGGCTGTCGAAGCAGAGCTGGAAGGTTTGGAACGTTCAGGAGTACTGTCCAAAGTGGACTGGAGCGAGTGGGTTACACCCATCGTTCCTGTAATGAAGAGGTCGTTGAGTAATACGCCTGGGGAACCAAAGAAAGTTCGCATCTGTGGGGACTTTAAGGTAACAGTGAACCCAGTCCTTCACACGGTACAATATCCGCTTCCGTGGATTGAAGATATTTTCACCTCGCTATCTGGAGGAAAACGCTTCACTAAGATTGATCTGGCCCAGGCATACCTGCAAATGGAGGTAGAAGAAGCCTCGAAACAATACCTCACGATCAACACTCACAAAGGTCTCTACCAATACAACCGGCTGGTGTTCGGGGTAGCATCAGCTCCGGCTATTTGGCAAAGGGCAATGGATCAAGTCCTGCAAGGGATTCCAGGGACCCAGTGTTATTTGGACGACATCCTGGTCACGGGCGAAAATGACAGTGATCACCTCGCCAACCTGGAGCAGGTGCTCACTAGATTGAAGGAATATGGGCTACGAGCTAATCGCCACAAATGCGAGTTTTTCCAGAAGCAGATCTCGTATTGTGGCCACGTTATTGATGAAGAGGGGTTACATAAGTCCCCTGAAAAGATTGAGGCAGTAGTCAATGCTCCAGCACCGGAAAATGTGTCACAACTGAGGTCGTTCCTCGGGCTGGTGAACTACTACCATAAGTTCTTACCAAATTTGTCTACAGTATTACACCCACTGAACACCCTACTGCAAACAGGGGTACCATGGAAGTGGAATGACGAATGTAAATGAGCTTTCCAGAAGTGCAAAGAATTGATCACATCAAAAGAGGTGTTGGCTCATTTCAACCCAGCACTACCAATTCGGCTGGCGTGTGATGCATCACCCTATGGTATTGGAGCGGTGCTGTCGCACAAATTCCCAGACGGGTTGGAGAGGCCAGTAGCCTTTGCGTCTCGGTCACTAACCTCAGCCGAGTGCAACTACTCCCAGATTGACAGGGAGGCCCTCAGCCTAGTATGGGGAGTGAAAAAGTTCAACCACTATCTGCACGGCCAGAAGTTCACCTTGCTGACTGACCACCAACCACTTGTCTCCATCTTTAATCCAAAGAAGGGCGTTCCGGTGATGACTGCGCAACGGCTACAAAGATGGTCCCTATTTCTAGGGGCGAACCAATATGAAATAGAGTATAAGGGCACGAAACAGCATGGAAACGCTGATGGGCTATCATGCCTGCCACTGCCTACTGCGGAGGAAGAACCAGCAGTGGACCCTGTCGAAATATTTTATTCGCCTATAATTGAACGCTTGCCAGTAACTAACGCGGATATAGAGAAGGAGAGCCGAAGTGACCCGACACTGTCTCGGGTATATGATTTGACGGTGAAGGGATGGCCAACACATGGCGACTCACTGTTGCCAGCATTCTCATCCAGAAGAGAACAGCTGTCAGTATGCCAGGGGACCTTGATGTGTGGATCCTGAGTGGTAATTCCACCCAAGCTAAGGGAGAGAGTGCTCAATGAGCTTCACGAAGGCCATCTGGGAGGGGTGAAAATGAAATGCCTCGCTCGGGCTTATCTGTGGTGGCTGGGAATCAATCAACAAATCGAGGACCTAACCAAGAGCTGCTCAAGATGCCAGAAGGTCCAAAATGCACCACCACATGCCCCTCTACACACATGGGAGTGGCCCTCCTCTCCATGGCAACGGGTGCATATTGATTTTGCTGGTCCATTCATGGACTCAATGTTCTTAATAGCAGTGGATGCGCACTCGAAATGGCCTCCAGCACTACGGAGAAAACGATTGCAGTCCTACGGACCATATTTGCCAGGAACGGCTTGCCAGAGCAAATTTGCTTTGATAACGGACCACAGTTTGTGTCCGAAGAGTTTCAGAAATTTATGAGAAGGAATGGGGTAAGGCATTACACATCCGCCCCGTATCACCCAGCCACAAATGGATTGGCTGAGAGGTTCGTACAAACCTTTAAAAAGGCAGTAAGGGCCATGTGCGATGACGACATTCCACTGCAGCATAAGGCGGACAATTTCCTGTTAGCCTACAGAAATGCGACACATGCAGTCACCAACCAGACCCCGGCCATGATGTTCTTTAACCGAAGGTTGAGATCTCGTCTGGATTTGCTCCGACCAAATGTATGAAGAGATGTTGAGAATAAGCAATTCCAGCACATCAATGAGAAGCCGACAAGGAGCTTCAATGTAGGACAACCAGTCTTGGCCCGCGACTACCGAACAGAGAAATGGCAACCTGGGACGATATGCACAGGACAGGGGCCACTAATTTACACAGTGGATGTTGGGGAGAACATTATGAGATGCCATGTTGACCAGATTCTAGCATCACAGGAACGAGTCAACCCCATGCCTAGCGTACCTGGTGATGAACCCAACATACCGGTAGCATCTACCCCAGAAACAGTAGCATCGGAAACTGATGAACTAACCGACGACAGGGGGCCAGAATCGCCTCCGCACCAAGAACAAGACACTCAGGAAAGGCGCTATCCAGAAAGGATCAGGAAGCCGCCCCAAAGACTGAATCTATAAATGGACTATTTCAGTTTATGTGCATGTTAAAAGTGTTAACTGTTATTTGAATGTTATGGTACTGTTAATCTAAAAGGGGAGGAATTGTAGTGTATGTACCTTTAAGAGAGAACTACTTTTACAGCTCCTGTATACTGTAGTACCGGCAGTGACCACACCTGTATATAAGCCCTGAGCAGGGATCTGTACTGTTAGTTTTTAGACTACCCTCATCCAGTAAACACCTGTTGATTGTTGATCTGCAGTCTCCGTCTATTTATTGAAGAACACCATACCTTAAGATTCACGGATTTAACAACTTCTAGCCTACGTTTGAACTTGTCAAATAAGTTTATTTTCTTATAACAAACTTAAAAATCACTACGCACTGCCACCATTAATCTGGATAGGTGGGGGAGGAAAATTTGACCCCCACCACATGCCCCCACTTCTGGAATTTTCCACCAGAAGTGACCGAGCAGGAGTAGACCATTCGGCCTCTCGAGCCTGCCCCGCCATTCAATAAGATCATGGCTGATCTGATCTTGGCCTCAACTCCACTTTCCCGCCCACTCCCCATAACCCTTGATTCCCCTGCAGCTTATATATATGTCTATCTCTGCCTTAAATATATTCAATGAGTCCACCTCCACAGCTGTTTGGGGTAGAGAATTCCAAAGATTCACAACCCTCTGAGAGAAGAAATTTGTCCTCATCTCTGTTTTAAATGGGTGACCCCCTTATCCTGAAACTATGCCCCCTAGTTCTAGATTCTCCCATGAGGGGAAACATCTTCCCTGCATCTATCCTGTCAAACCCCCTCAGAATCTTATATGTTTCAATAAGATCACCTCTCATTCTTCTAAACTTCAATGAGTATAGACCCAACCTGCTCAACCTTTCTTCAAAAGAAAACCCTTTAATCTCAGGAATTAACCTAGTGAACCTTCTCTGAACTTTGTCCAATGCAAGTATATCCCTCCTTAAATAAGGAAACCAAAACTTCACGCAATACTCCAGGTGTGGTCTCACCAGTGCCCTGTACAGTTGTAGCAAGACTTCCCTACTTTTATACTCCATCACCCTTGCAATAAAGGCCAACATTCCATTTGCCTTTCTAATTACTTGCTGTACCTGCATGCTAACTTTTTGTGTTTCATGTACGAGGACCCCCAGATCCCTCTGTACTGCAGCATTTTGAAGTCTCTCTCCATTTAAATAATAATTTGCTTTTTTATTTTTCCTACCACAGTGGATAACCTCACATTTTTCCACATTATACTCCATCTGCCAAATTTTTGCCCACTCACTTAACCTATCTATATCCCTTTGCAGATTCTTTGTACCCTCCTCACAATTTGCTTTCCCACCTATCTTATATCATCAGCAAATTTAGCTACAGTGCACATGGTCACTTCATCCAAGTCATTAATATAGATTGTAAATAGTTGAGGCCCCAGCACTGATCCCTGTGGCACCCCACTAGTTTGCCAACCTGGAAATGACCCATTTATCTCGACTCTTTGTTTCCTGTTAGTTAGCCAATCCTCTATCCATGCTAATATGTTACCCCCAACCACGTGAGCTCTTATCTTGTGCAGTAACCTTTTATGTGGCACCATGTCGAATGCCTTCTGGAAATCCAAATACACTACATCTGCTGGTTCCCCTTTATCCACCCTGCTCGTTACATCCTCAAAGAACTCTAGCAAATTTGTCAAACAGGATTTCCTTTTCATAAAACCATGTTGACTCTGCTTGATTGTATTATGATTTTCTAAATGTCCTGCTATTACTTCCTTAATAATGGATTCCAGCATTTTCCCAGTGACAGATATTAGGCTAACTGGTCTATAGTTGCCTGCTTTCTGCCTCCCTCCTTTCTTGAACAGGGGCGTTACATTTGCGGTTTTCCAATCCGCTCTCTCCAGAACCCAGGGAATTTTAGTAAATTACATCCAACGCATCTACTACCTCTGCTGCCACTTCCTTTAAGACCCTAGGATACAGGGCATCATGTCCAGGGGACTTGTTCACCTTTTGTCCCATTAGTTTGCCTAGCACTTTTTCTCTAGTGATACTCATTGTTTTAAGTTCCTCCCTCCCTATAGCCCCTTGATTATAATTAATATTGGAATGCTTTTAGTGTCTTCTACCATGAAGAAAGATACAAAATATTTGTTCAAAGTCTCTGCCATTTCCCTGTTTCTCATCATTAATTCCCCAGTTTCATCCTCTAAGGGACCAACATTTACTTTAGCTTCTCTCTTCCTTTTTATATATTATAATAGGATAATAAGAAAGAAAGTACTTGCATTAATATTGCGTCTTTCACAGACTCAGAATGTCTCAATGGACTTCATAGACAATAAAGTACTTTTGAAGCGTAGTTATTGTTATAATGTAGGAAAACAAGGAAGCTATTTTGCACACAGCAAGGTACCACAAACAGCAACATGATAATGACCAGATAATCTGTTGGCTGAGGGATAAACATTGGCGAGGACACCAGGAGAACTTTCCTGCTCTTCTTCCAAATAGTGCCGTGAGATCTTTTAAATTCACCTGAGAGGGCAGACGGGGCCTCAGTTTAACATCTCAACAACAGCAACAACTTGTATTTATATAGCACCTTTAACGTAGTAAAACGTCCCAAGGTGCTGCACAGGAGTATTTTAAGACAACAAATTTGACACCGATCCATATAAGGATAAATTAGGGCAGCTGACCTAAAGCTTGGTCAAAGAGGTAGGTTTTAAGGTGCGTCTTAAAGGAGGAAAGAAAGGTAGAGAGGCAGAGAGGTTCGGAGCTCAGGGCCTAGGCAACAGAAGGCATGGCCACCAATGGTTGAGCGATTATAATCAGGGATGCTCAAGAGGGTAAAATTAGAGGAGCGCAGATATCTCGGGGGGTTGTGGGGCTGAAGGAGATTACAGAGATAGGAAGGGGTGAGGCCATGGAGGGATTTGAAAACAAGGATGATAATTTTGAAATCGAGGTGCTGCTTAACTAGGAGCCAATGTAGGTCAGCGAGCACAGGGGTGATGGGTGAATGGGACTTGGAGCGAGTTAGGGCAGCCGAGTTTTGGATGACCTCAAGTTTACGTAGGATGGAATGTGGGAGGCCAGTCAGGAGTGCATTGGAATAGTCAAGGCTAGAGGTAACAAAGGTATGGATGAGGGTTTCAGCAGTGGATGAGCTGAGGCAGGAGCGGAGATGGGCGATGTTACGGAGGTGGTAGTAGGCAACCAAAAGATGCCACTCCCGACAGTGCTGCACTCCCTTGGTGCTGCACTGAAATGTCAGCCTGAATTATGCGCACAACTCTCTGGAGTGGGTCTTGACCTACAACCTTCTGACTCAACCTTCTGACTCTCGCTCAACCATTGGATTCAAAACTGGCTCGGAGGCAGGAAGCAGAGGGTAATGGTTTATGGGTGGTTTTGTGACTGGAGGGCTATTTCCACTGGGGATGTGCAGGGGTCAGTACTAGGTCCCTTGCCTTTTGTGGTATATGTCAATGATCTAGACTTGAATATAGGGGGTATTATTAAGAAGTTTGCAGATGATACTAAAATCAGCTGTGTGGTTGATACTGAAGAAGGAAGCTGTAGACTGCAGGAAGATGTCAATAAATTTGTCAGGTGGGCAGAACAGTGGAAAATCGAATTCAATCTGGAGAAGTGTGAGGTAATGCATTTGGGGAGGGCTAACAAGGAAAGGGAATACATATTAAATGGTAGGACACTGAGTAGTGTAGAGGAACAAAGGGACCTTGGAGTGCATGTCCACAGATCCCTGAAGGTCGCAGGCCAGTTAAGAAGGCATACGGAATGCTTGCCTTTATTAGACGTGGCATAGAATACAAGAGCAGGGGGATTATGCTTCAACTGTATAAAACACGAGTTAGGCCTCAGCTAGAGTATTGCATGCAGAGCCAGGGGTCACAGTCTAAGTGTTGTGTATGTACCTTTAAGAGAAGAACTGATTCTATACTACAGTACCGGCAGTGACCACCCCTGTATATAAAGCCATAGCAGGCTTCTGTATTTCAGCCTTGAGTTCCCCTCTGTTCAGTACCTCATTCACAGCATTGCTGGCTGTGCAGCAGCAAGCAGAAGGAGAAGGAGCAGCCAGACTAGGAGAGTGGAGAGTGGACTAAAGTGGTGGTCCCCTGACCAGGAAGAGGAGGAGAACGATGGACCACCACCACCACCAACTCCACCATCATCATAACATCAACTGAGGTGCCTGGAGAGAGAGGACAGAGGAGGAGAAGGAGAAAGGAGGCCAGCAACAACACCAACCAGGGGAGAGGCCTTTCCCATTACTGCCTCCCCAAATTGGCCTCCATTCCAGGAGAGAGGGGAGAGAAACAACCAACAACCACCAACTGTTTGGAAGGAGGGAAGAACAACATCATCTTTCAGGTGGGGGTTATTTGGTGCACTCTCCCAAAGACTTTGTATTTTAGGTGGGGGGAGAAAAGAAGAAAAAAGGACCGGATCATCAAGGGGTGTGTGTGTGTGTGTGTGTGGCTCTTGTAAAACACTAGGCCACACACACCACTAAAAAGCACCCCTTCCTATTGCTTGACCTGGGATAGCTGGAGCTGCCTAGGTGAACAGCCCAATTAATACATCATTAAGACCTGGTGTGGGACTGAGCTTGGGGCATCTCCAGCTTTCCCAGGTGAAGACATCTTCTCCCCCTGCTAGAAGACCACCTTCAAAGACTTTAATTTTTCATCGGAGAGTGCACCCCTGCCGACACCCACCCACCCACCATCCTGAGTGGTGTAGGATTCGCAAAATCCAGGAAAATACAGCCTACATTTTAAAACCCCTGAAATGGCCACATTTTTAAGAGCACAAGATGGAGTCGGCAGATCACATGACTCATTTCAGAAGGACATACCACTGCAATACCTTAAAGAAACCTGAGTCACCACCGATTGGAAAATTCCAGACTGACTGCAATTGATATGGTAATAAAGGTAGCAGCAGTAACGAAGTCAAAAACAAAGGACGTGCACTTGAAAAGGTCATGTTAATCGCCAGATAAACGTAAACCCATCACTGAAATCACAGAGCACAGACAAGACCCATTATCTGCATCAAACTCAGCGGGACACGGGACATAACCCATCAGTTTGGTTTCGGCCACGATTAAAGTCGTTAAACTAAAGTACCAGCTTTTGTCAAAGTAGCCAGCCCAAAACTTTGACAAAAGAAAACCCCTGATTTGGCGCCAAAGATAAGGGCAAGGAAACGGTATAACTGTTGGGGGAAAATCGACAGGCAGAAGGTACGATCGGAGGCAGAGAACAACGGTTAAGGTTAAGTTGAACGGTTCGAGTGGAGAGGTCTGATTAGGAGGTTCGATTACGGTTCGAGGAGCACGGAGGTTCTACAAGTTTGAGCAGGAGAGCAGGTTCAGGAGCCCGTCTCAGAAGGAAGATCAATCGGGAATCCCGGAAGCTACAGGAGCACCAAGGTCGAGGACAGTTTTAAAACCCTGGTGAGCATAGAGGCCCAACTCCACCTAGCTGACCTAGTAGAGGGATACTTTAGAGACGGGAGGGTTTTAATATTAAGGGCTTTGTAATCGGGAGTGTTATTTATCCTTCGTTGTACCGCGCGCTTTCCCCACCCCCGTTTTATTATACCGCAGCTAATGAATTGATGTATTTTAAGATAGTCAAAGTAATTCTTGTGTGTTAAATTTTAGTTCCCATTGGGAGGCGTGTTAATGATTTTGTCCGTGTTGTTCCTTTGTTCCCTGTGTTTTTATTCTCCTTATAAATAAAGAAACCATTAATTTTAAAACTTACCTTGTCTCACCTGATCCATTTGTCTTCCGAGTCACAAGTTGGGCCAACACATGAAGGTAGTCTGGCAATAAGTCCAGTGTCTAGAATCAGTGAGGGGGGAGCGCTTCGAAACCGCTCACGAGCAGTGTGAAATCAAGAATCGATCTCGCACACCACAAGCTCGTTAAAAAGACCCCTTACAGAATGGCGACCGCGGCAGGACACTGGCTACAGACCCCTTGTGTGTGATGCGCTATCAATTACTCATAAAAGACTGAGAGTTAAGAGAGTAACTAAAGGCTTTTATTAACAAAAGAATGAAGGTCTGCCTCGAGTGGTCGACCGGTCCAGAATACCAAGGGGCTGGGGAGCAGTCTCCTTTATACTAGGACTTGTGGGAGGAGTCAGCCGAGGCATGTCCAGGCATGTACACAGTGGAATACAAACAGTGGTTTACCACATTCACCCCTTGTTTAAAATTGAGTCCGGCGGGGTGAAGTGTATTAAAAGTTAGTGTATTGGAGTCTCTCCAGAGGTCTTGTCTGCAGCTGTGATCGGCGTGGCGACGGCAGGGGTAGTGGAGCTTCCGGTGTCAAGTCCCGCAAAGGCTGTGGCACAGGCGTGTCGTCCTCGTAGATGTCGAGCGGGTCGCTGGGCCCAGGCCTGCCGTCTGCTGGGGCTGGATATCGGATCGTGGGGGGCGGTGGTAGTGAGTAGTGGGTTACTGCGGCCCCCGAGGGTGCAAGGTCTCTTATGGAGACTGTGTCCTCCCGCCCGTCCGGGTATGCAATGTAAGCATACTGGGGGTTGGCGTGGAGGAGGTCGACCCTCTCGACCAGGGGGTCCATTTTATGGGTCCTCACGTGCCTTCTCAGTAGGACCGGCCCTGGGGACGTCAGCCATGGCGGTAGCAATGTCCCCGATGTGGACTTCCTTGGGAAGACAAACATTTTCTCATGAGGGGTGGCGTTAGTGGCAGGGCAGAGCAGTGACCGAATAGAGTGGAGCGCATCGGGGAGCACATCCTGCCAGCGGGAGGTTGGAAGGCCCCTAGACTTTAAGGCTAGCAGGGCGGCCTTCCAAACTGTCGCATTTTCTCTTTCCACCTGTCCGTTCCCCCGGGGGTTGTAACTGGTGGTCCTGCTTGTGGCAATACCCCTAGTTAGCAGGTACTGACGGAGTTTGTCGCTCATAAACGATGAGCCCCGGTCGCTATGGATATAGCTGGGGAAACCGAACAGGGTGAAGAGGTCGTTCAGACATTTAATGACCGTGGCACTGGTCATGTCCGGGCAGGGGATGGCGAACGGGAAACGGGAGTACTCATCAATAATATTGAGGAAGTACACATTGCGGTCGGAGGAGGGGAGAGGCCCTTTAAAATCAACGCTCAGGCGCTCGAAGGGGCGAGTGGCTTTTATCAGGTGGGCCCTGTCTGGTCTATAAAAGTGCGGTTTGCACTCAGCGCAGACTTGGCAGTTCCTGGTCATGGTCCTGACTTCCTCAATAGAGTAAGGCAGGTTGCGGGCCTTGATGAAGTGGAAGAACCTGGTGACCCCCGGGTGGCAGAGGTCATTGTGGAGGGCCCGCAGTCTATCGATTTGTGCGCTGGCGCAGGTGCCACGCGATAGCGCATCCGGGGGTTCATTGAGCTTCCCGGGCCGGTACAAGATCTCGTAATTTTAGGTGGAAAGTTCGATTCTCCACCTCAAGATCTTGTCATTTTTGATTTTGCCCCTCTGCTTGTTGTTAAACATGAAAGCAACTGAACGTTGGTCAGTGAGCAGGGTAAATCATTTTCCGGCCAGGTAGTGCCTCCAATGACGCACAGCCTCCACAATCGCCTGGGCCTCCTTCTCAACAGCGGAGTGTCTGGTCTCCGGGCCTTGGAGGGTTCGTGAAAAGAAGGCCACGGGTCTCCCCACCTGATTGAGGGTAGCGGCCAGGGCAAAGTCGGACGCGTCGCTTTCCACCTGGAAGGGGATGGATTCGTCCACTGCATGCATGGTGGCTTTGGCAATGTCTTCCTTGATACGGTGGAAGGCTAAGCGGGCCTCTGCCGTCAAGGGAAAAGAGGTGGACTTGATCAGCGGATGGGCCTTGTCCGCATAGTAGGGGATCCACTGGGCATAATAGGAGAAAAACCCTAGGCACCTCTTCAGGGCCTTGAGGCAGTGAGGCAGTGGGAGTTCCATAAGGGGACGCATCCGGTCGGGGTCGGGGCCGATGACTCCGTGTTCCACAACACAGCCAAGGATGGCGAGGCGGTTTGTGCGGAATATGCACTTCTCCTTGTTATATGTCAGGTTCAGGAGTTGGGCGGTGCGGAGGAATTTTTCGAGGTTTGCGTCATGGTCCTGCAAGTCACGGCCGCAGATGGTCACATTGTCCAGATATGGGAAAGTGGCCTGCAACGCATTTTGATCTACCATCCGGTCCATCTCCCTTTGGAAGACGGAGACCCCGTTGGTGACGCCAAAGGGAACCCTAAGGAAGTGGTAGAGGCGGCCGTTTGCCTCAAAGGCAGTATACTGGCGGTCCTCAGGGCGGATAGGGAGCTGGTGGTACGCTGATTTCAGGTCAATGGTCGAGAAGACGCGGTACTGCGCGATCTGGTTGACCATATCAGCTATGCGGGGGAGTGGGTAGGCGTCCAGCAGGGTGTAGCGATTTATTGTCTGGCTGTAGTCGATGACCAGGCGCTGCTTCTCGCCGGTTTTAACAACCACAACCTGGGCTCGCCAGGGGCTGGTGCTGCCCTCAATAATCCCTTCCTTCAGGAGCCGCTCCACTTCGGTTTTAATGAAAACCCTGTCCCCGGCACTGTATCGCCTGCTCTTTGTGGCGATGGGCTTACAGTCGGGGGTGAGGTTAGCAAACAGTGGGGGGGGGGGTGACTCTGAGTGTGGAGAGGTTGCACCTGGTGCGCAGCGGGCAATTTGGAAGCTGCTGGCTGCGGACTGTGAGTGGGGATAGGGGTCCACCGTACGCCATCGTAACACTTTTAAGGTGGCACTGAAAATCTAACCCCAGCAGGACGGCAGCGCAGAGGTCGGGCAGGACCAGAAGTTTAAAATGATCATACACGGTCCCGTCTACTACGAGTGTCACTACGCAGTAGCCGCCGATGTCCGCCGACTGGGACTCGGAGGCCATAGAAATCCGCTGGTGCGCAGGCAGGACTGGGAGAGAGCAACGCCGCACCGTGTCGGGGTGGATGAAGCTCTCCGTGCTCCCAGAGTCAAAAAGGCAGATTGTATCATGGCCATTTACCTTAATGTCCATTGTGGAACTGGCCAGCTGGTGCGGTCTTGCTTGGTCCAGTGTAACGGATGCCAGCGTAGGGGTCGGTGTGTCGCTGCGGGTATCAGATGAGGCGGTGTTGGGGGCCTGCTGCGTTCCGGCTGTCGTCCAAGATGGCGGCGTCCATGATCCCCATGTGGCTGGAGGCGTCCAAAATGGCTGCTGTACCGGTGGTTCGCACATGGCCGGGGAGGCCCAAGATGGCGGCCCGCATGGCCCACACGCGGCGCTGCTGGGGTTCGGGGTGGCTTTGGCCCTGCAGATGTTAGCGTAGTGTCCCTTCTTCCCGCAGCCCGAGCAGATCGCATTTTTCGCCGGGCAGCGCGCTCTGGGGTGCTTTGCCTGGCCACAGAAGTAGCATTTCTGGCCTTGGGGCACTGCTGTCTGGCCTTGGGGCACTGCTGCGGTAGTTGGGCCGTTGCTGGGGTGTGGCTGGGGTGGCACGGCGCTATGAGGCGGTCCTACCGTGTCCCAGGCTGTCATTCCCCGCGGCGTCCACGGTGCAGAGGAGTAGGCCTCCATGCCCCGGTAGGCTGCATCCAATGATAGTGCGAGTTCAGAGGCCTTGTTGAGGTCGAGGTCACTCTGCTCCAACAGTCGCTGTCGGGTGTAATTGGATCTGTGGCCCACTACAAAAGCGTCCCGGATAAGTTCCTCTGTGTACACGGCGGCCTTTACATCCTTACAACCACAGGCCCGGCCAAGCACAGACAGTGCCTGAAGGTATTCCACGGTCGATTCCCCAGGTTGTTGTTTACGACTCCCCAGAAGGTGCCTGGCGTACACTTTGTTCACTGGGCGCGTGTACTGGTCCTTGAGGAGCTTGATAGCGTCCGCGTACGAGGTCGCGTCTTGGATGACTGAGTACACTCGGTGGTTCACTTTGGAGGTCAGGACATCCAGTTTGTCCTCGTCCGATTTGATTGCTGCGGAGGCGGTCAGGAATTTTTCGAAACAGTTAAGCCAGTGAGTAAACTTGGTGGATGAGTCTGCCTCCCGATGATCTAAGTCCAGGCATGCTGGTGTGAGGATCTTCTCCATTATAATAATTTTGTTAATAAAATTGATGCGCTATCAATTACTCATAAAAGACTGAGAGTTAAGAGAGTAACTAAAGGCTTTTATTAACAAAAGAATGAAGGTCTGCCTCGAGTGGTCGACCGGTCCAGAATACCAAGGGGCTGGGGAGCAGTCACCTTTATACTAGGACTTGTGGGAGGAGTCAGCCGAGGCATGTCCAGGCATGTACACAGTGGAATACAAACAGTGGTTTACCACAGTGTGGTGGACAAAGACTCGGGTGAGACAGATGTGATGGGGGACAGGTTATCCTCCTACGTGTGTGGTAAAGTAAACGTTGCAAAAAAATGGGTATGCGACCTGTTAGGGGCCGAGCGTCCCCTAGAGGCAGCCGCCCAGTGGACGGCTAGTAAAGAGCGCTGCAAGGGCATTGAAAAAGCGGTATGGCTTATGTGTTATAAAAAGCAGGTTCTGATACTGGACCAAGCAGTGGCCAGTAAGGAAACTAAAATAAGGCATTTGTCCCGGGAGCTGCAGGAAAAGGTTGCAGTGGAAGGGAAGGTGCTGGTGGCCCTGGAGGCTGTAAGCCAGGAGAGGGCAGCGATGGTCCGGGACCATCGGGGGAAGGTAGAGCACATGGAAAGCCAGGCCGCTGAAGTGCAGCGTGAGCACCAGGCCAGGGTAGAAAGGCTGGAGGGCAAGATAGCTGAGCTGGAGGGGAGCACTAGGTTCAGGGCAGAACAAGTAGAATATCAGGCAAGAGAATCCAGGGAGAAAGAGAGGAGATTAAAGACGGAGATTAGCCGCCTCACGGGGGAACTGAAGGCACAGGAGGAAAAGGTAGGCGAAGTAAAAGCAGCCTATAAGCTGGCCTGCGCTCGGGGGTTTGAGGAGGCAGACCACGGCCCCTGTCGGCAGGAAATAGAAAGCCTGAATATGGCGTTGGCCAGGGCAAAGGGGATGATATGCCTCATTAGCCCCAAGGTCGGCCAGGCTGAGTTCAACGGCAACCCAAGCAGGGAAGTCCCGCAGGCAGCCCCCAGAGCTACACGGGTTAGGGAACCAGAGGTTTCACAGCTACCACCCATAGCCCCTAGTTTTCCAGAGGTCTGGGATAAGGAGGGGGTGGAGGATGAAGACTTCAAGGTAGACCAGGATAGCCTGAGAGAGAATCAGGGACTGGGACCGGTGTACCGCGTGACACAACGAAGGTACGGACCACCCGGTGAGGACGGGGAACCTGGGGACCTCCAGAACCAATTCCTGGTGCCACACAGTGCACAACAATTGCGCTCCATGGTGAGCTACATCCCCAAGCTCACCATGAAGGGGGACCCTTCTCTTCACTTTAGGGAGATAGAACAGGCGGCCTGTGTTAACGACTGCGACGAGGCAGAGCAGGCCAAGATGCTGTTGTTCTCCCTGGGTAGCGATCTCCTCCAGACGCTACCCGATGGGTGTAAGAGGGGTCAGGAAAATTATGAGGGGCTGAGGGACGAGATCCTGGAGGCCATGGGGATGAACGAGGGGAGTCCGTTCACCCGGCTGGAGAAAACAGTCCAGCTCCCCGGGGAATCCCCGCAGGCGTTCGCGGACAGGCTGTGGCCAGTCTACCGGGGTGCGTGCCCAGGAATGTCGGTGCGAGAGCACTTGAACAGGGACCAGTTAGTCCACTGGCTCAGGTGCCTGATGAATAACTCCCTGCCCCGCGTTCGAACGCAGGCAATGGCCTGGTTCGACCCCCGAAACCCTCAGACCACGGAGGGGACGGTGATCCGCCAACTCACCATCACCTTTAGAAACGGGAGGGATAGTGAGACACCCCAGCAAAAAGGGAAGGCTTGTGAGGTCAGGCCTGGTGACCAGCCCCGTAAAGAGTGGCGCCAGGAAGGGAGCCGTCCCAACCAAGGCAGACAAACGTGCTACGGTTGCGGGAAGGAGGGGCATTGGCGCAGGGACTGTAAGAATCCCTGGAAGGACACAAGGGGAAAGGTCCCCACAGCCCCAGCCCAAGCCCAGGCCATACCCCCGACCCCAGCCCCAGAGAGAGAGACGGAGTCAACTGTTCCTCCAGAGCTGCTGGAGGCGCTGCTGGCTTCGGTGAGATCGTTTGTCCTCACCAAGGGAAAAGTAGCAGCTACCACCGGTCCGGAGGGTCCCCCAACCCCTTCCCAAAGTGGCCAGCAATGACTGGAGCCTGCGCAGCCCGTCTACCTATGTGCGCTTCGGTACGATGGATGGAAGAGAAAAACTGCAGGGGGGCTGCAGCCGCAGGTCACACAGGCAGGACGAGCAGCCTGCGTGAGGGGAGGAGTTGTCCCGTCCACACGGGAGACTCCCCCATTGTTCTGGGACCCAGAAGGGGAGGAGCCGGAGGTCCTATGTCCTGTCCCTGGTCACAGGAGAGGGGAGGAGCCGGAGGTCCTAGGTCCTGTCCCTGGTCACAGGAGAGGGGAGGAGCCAGAGGTCCTAGGTCCTGTCCCTGGTCACAGGAGAGGGGAGGAGCCGGAAGTCCTAGGTCCTGTCCCTGGTCACAGGAGAGGGGAGGAGCCGGAGGTCCTAGGTCCTGTCCCTGGTCACGGGAGAGGGGGGGAGCCAGCAAGGTTAGGTCCCGCCCCGGTTTTTAGGAAGGAAGCAGAGTCGGAGGACGAAGGTCGCGCCCCCGACTGCGGTGAAGGGGAGGAGCCGGAGGTCTTAGGTCTTGCCCCTGAGTACAGCATCAGAGAGGTGGCGTCTGGGGGCGGTGACTCTCGACCTGGAGTCCCAGGTAGCGGAGAGGTGCCTGCCGCTGACCCAGAGCCTAGGGAGGCGGAGCCTGCGGGAGGAAGCCCACAGCCGGCAGTCGTGGGGAAGCCACGGGCTGCAGCCAGGGCCAAAGCTCCAGCCAAGTGTCCGACCCACAAGGAAGCCTCACATGTGGTGACCCTCAGGCGGTCAAATAGGAAACCGCAACCGAGGAAGGTTTGGTCGCCGGCTTCCACAAAAGGGACCCCCCGGAAGAAAGCTGCGGGAAGTTTAAACGGTCCACAGCCAGCAGCCACGGGCGGCCAGGGACCAGCAGCTGAGACCGATGTGGGAACGCAGCAGGGGGAGGTCTGCGACGGTCCCCACAGGTTATAAGCTGGCCGTTCGGAGACGGGCAGCAGATGTATATATATATATAGTTTTGGGGTAATAAGGTTAGTTTAATTGTAATTTTGGTAAATAAGTAAGTGGTCTTCTGAAAGTATGGTAGCACTTTGGAGCGATAGAATGTGGCAAGTTTTAGGTGAGCTAGGGTCGCGGGACCCACTCACCCCGCACCCAAGCCGAGGAGCCCAGGGAGCCCGGCTCGAAACCTTTTTTTTATCTCTCCGCCAGATAGTAACAAGATGATGCCAGTAGGAGGCATCATCCTCGCGGCCCTGGTGGGCCTCAACGTCGCCTGGAGGGGAGAGACGGAGGATCACCGTATCTTTGGCTGCTCCGGGGAAACTGCGCCACTGGCCCACGATGGGCAGGGACTGCGCGAAGCAGAGGAAGTCGCTGGGTACACCCACGAGGGCAACTGGCCCGGATGGCTGGGGTCGAACTCCACGAAATATTCGAGCGAGACCGGCTTCACCTACGGAGAGGTCTCTCTGTTGTGTCCTCGGATCAAGATCCAGGCCACGCGGATTAGTGTGAACATGGGGAAGCGTATTTGCCTAACCTGCAGGGGGAACGTCCCCCTGGATAGGTGGTGGTGGCTCAGGAAACTGAGCAGGGACATGGGGAACCCCAGAGTAAAGTGGGAAAGGTTAGGGAACAACACTCACCGGACTATCACAGGGACCCAGGGAGGGTTGATAGTGTGCTGGGATAAATGGTGGGAACCCGATCAGGGGATTTACGTGTGTATGTGGGGTTCGGAGAAAGTCTGCCCCACAGGTGTTTCCATCATTTTCCACAGCCAGTGGCAAGATAACGGGAGGGGGATAGACTGGGAATTGCACTTGGACGCATGCGCGGTCCCCTACCCCCCAATCGTGGTTAATGCCACTGAGCTAGTGACCCGCCCCCGACAGCCCCTGCCCACGACCCAGACACCACGGACGGTAGCAGAGGGATGCCCCACCACCACCAAGGGACCAGGGAATGAGTTAGTATTAGTTCCCACTGACCAAATGGCCTATCAGGGGGTCCATTACGAGGTGGCCTTGGTCATCCTCAACCTGACCGAGGTGCACCTGCCGGAATGGTGCCCCATAGATATGGCAAGGCTGTATCAGGCCCTGCTGAAAGAGACCCTGCAGAAGTTTTACGAGTTTGACTTTGCGGGGGTCAATAGAACCGAACTCTACACCGAGGGCCACAAGGAATGGGAGCAAGTGGGGAGACAAAGAAGGGGCGCCGTGAATGACTGGTTCACAGGGTTCAACACTGGGTCATCCATCATAAATAGTATGGACGACATCGAATTACAACGGCAGGTTAACGGGTTAAAGAGCCAGTTGAAGGGGATCCTCACAGACGAAAACCGGGTGGTGGGTTCGGAGCTCCATGAGGATCAGGCTATGACTCTCCATTTAAAGGAGATCATAGCAGAGCTGGAGAAGTAGGCTCAGATGGTCAACACTCTCATTAGGGAGGACAGGAACGCCTCAGATCAGGCTGCCCAGAATGAGGTGTGCGTACTGTACGGGGCATGGTTGCTGCGCGAGGGCCGCAGCAATCTGGAGGACTTAAAACAGGGTTTGGTCCCCTCCTGGATCAGCAACAAGCACCTCGCAGCCCTCCACCCCTTTGAGAATGCGTTGAGTCCGTGCCAGCTCCGGCTCACTTCTGAGGCCTACCCAGTCCCTGTGGACTGTGGTCGCTCCAACCACACCATCATGGGGGTCATCGTGCGGATCCCAGTAATGAGTAGGGCGGGCCGACCTGCGCCGGTGTATAGGGTGGTGAACATTGGAGTCATTCAGGGGGGAGCACACGTCCATTTCGCAGCGGTCCCACCCTACGTCATTAAGTGGGAGCATGCTATGACGGGTACTGACCTCTCGGGGTGCTGTAGCCGGGGAGCACACATAATCCTGTGTCCCCAGCACTTGAATGCCTATTCAATACCACAGTGCGGGTTCAGTTCTGCTGATGCTAACCCTATCAATTGCACCATGGAAGCCATGGCACAGGGCCATGTTCCCCCACAGGTGGCATACATAGGAGGTGGGACATATTGTGTCGCCACCGCAGCGTCCCACTACCGGCACGGACAGCACGGCTGGTGCGCGGTCAGTGAAAGCAGCTTCTGTTTCAAACCCAAGGCAGTATTTCAAGTGGCACAGCTGCGGATTATCCCGATCCCTGAGCCATCCACTGTTCACTTCACTGTCAAGGAGAACTTCATCGATCTCCAGAAGTACGTGGCCCACTTTGGTTTCATAATTCCCCCTCTCCCAGAACATCTAACCGAACTGCTGAAAGCAGTTACTGTCTCCCAAAAGCACTTCTATACTTTAGAGCAGAAGACCATCGACATAGGGGCAAAAATCCTAGATATAGTGGTTCCACCATGGTGGGACCTCTTTGATAATATAGAGATCCCATCATGGGTCAGACTGGCTTCCCACATTTTAGTGGAGTGCCAGATAGGGATCGTTCTGTACCTGGTCTGTGTCCAGTGCAGGAGGAAGGGACACGACACGGAGTTCCCTAGTCAGCAGACTTGGCGGGACCACTATGTCTGCATAAACGGGGACTCGCCCGTGTAACTACCTTATTTTCCCATCTGTTTTTTTGTGTATTATAATAAAGATTGTGTTGCGTCAGGTTATGACTCTAATGCGAGTCTGCACGTAATATAAATGTTTCTCCGGTGGGGGATATCTACTCAACTCCGTTTTCGGGATGAGGAAAGTGCGTGTGCAAGGTACACTCCATAGTCAGGTAAACTACGGGGAAGGTCAGCTGGGGAGGGAATGGATTTATGCTCACCGTAAAACATTCATGATACAAAAAGACGATTTGAGATGCCCATTGTATCATAGGGGGGACTGTAGGATTCGCAAAATCCAGGAAAATACAGCCGACATTTTAAAACCCCTGAAATGGCCACATTTTTAAGATCACAAGATGGAGTCGGCAGATCACATGACTCATTTAAGAAGGACATACCACTGCAATACCTTAAAGAAACCTGAGTCACCACCGATTGGAAAATTCCAGACTGACTGCAATTGATATGGTAATAAAGGTAGCAGCAGTAACGAAGTCAAAAACAAAGGACTTGCACTTGAAAAGGTCATGTTAATCGCCAGATAAACGTAAACCCATCACTGAAATCACAGAACACAGACAAGACCCATTATCTGCATCAAACTCAGCGGGACACGGGACATAACCCATCAGTTTGGTTTCGGCCACGATTAAAGTCGTTAAACTAAAGTACCAGCTTTTGTCAAAGTAGCCAGCCCAAAACTTTGACAAAAGAAAACCCCTGATTTGGCGCCAAAGATAAGGGCAAGGAAACGGTATAACTGTTGGGGGAAAATTGACGGGCAGAAGGTATGATCGGAGGGAGAGAACAACGAAAGGTTAAGGTTAAGTTGAACGGTTCGAGTGGAGAGGTCCGATTAGGAGGTTCGATTACGGTTCGAGGAGCACGGAGGTTCTACAAGTTCGAGCAGGAGAGCAGGCTCAGGAGCCCATCCCAGAAGGAAGATCAATCGGGAATCCCGGAAGCTACAGGAGCACCAAGGTCGAGGACAGTTTTAAAACCCTGGTGAGCATAGAGGCCCAACTCCACCTAGCTGACCTAGTAGAGGGATACTTTAGAGACGGGAGGGTTTTAATATTAAGGGCTTTGTAATCGGGAGTGTTATTTATCCTTCGTTGTACCGTGCGCTTTCCCCACCCCCATTTTATTATACCGCAGCTAATGAATTGATGTATTTTAAGATAGTCAAAGTAATTCTTGTGTGTTAAATTTTAGTTCCCATTGGGAGGCGTGTTAATGATTTTGTCCGTGTTGTTCCTTTGTTCCCTGTGTTTTTATTCTCCTTATAAATAAAGAAACCATTAATTTTAAAACTTACCTTGTCTCACCTGATCCATTTGTCTTCCGAGTCACAAGTTGGGCCAACACATCAAGGTAGTCTGGCAATAAGTCCAGTGTCTAGAATCAGTGAGGGGGTGCGCTTCGAAACCGCTCACGAGCAGTGTGAAATCAAGAATCGATCTCGCACACCACAAGCTCGTTAAAAAGGCCCCTTACAGTGGTGACCCTGCACTTGCGGCCTCCCTCCTTCCCACCCCCCCCTCTCTCTCTCTCTCTTTGTCTTTCTCTGCCTCTTTCTCTGAGGCACCTCATTTCATCTTTATTTATTAATTGCCTATTGAGCAGAGGGGAGAAGGCCCCTCTCCCAATTTCAATCAATAAGGGGAGAGGTGTGCCTTCAATTTAAACAGCTTCCTCTGCTCAATTGAGGACCAAAAAATACCTGAGGCCACAATTAACACCTTCAGGCCTGTGACTTGGGGTGAGTGTAGCCCTTTTTAGAAAACACCCCAGAATGGCGACTGCATCTTCGCCAGTGGCGGGGCCAGCCAGGACTTATGCGGGAGTGGCAGCCACAGCCACAGCTGCTCCCGCTGCTTCTGCTGCCCCGTCACCTTTCAGATTGATAGCAAAAAAGCTTGGGTTGAAGAGCTACACTCACCCCACTATGACCATTGAGGCCTGCGTTAAAGCCATGGCTGGGGTTGTCGGCCCCTCAGCCATCGTCGCGGCCTCAAAAATGTATGGGAAGGCTGTGTTCTTCCTGGGGTCGGAGCGGGCGGTGTCCCTGGCCGTCACCAAGGGGCTCACCATGGGCAGGACCTTCCTGCCGGTGGATCCTCTCGAGGCCACCGCGCAGAGGATCGTCATTTCTAACGTCTCGCCCTATGTTCCTCCTTCCCCATTTATGCCAACTTGGGGAGGGGAGGTCGGGGATCACACCCATCCCGCTCGGATTCCGGGAGGCCAGCCTTCGCCACGTCTTCTCCTTCCGGCGCCAGCTGTTTATCTAGCTGGCGCGGGAGGAGGACACCGACGGGGCATTCGTCGTCCTCCACGAGGGGACCGCCTATCGCGTCTTCTGGACATCGGACGGTGTGCGGTGCCACGCCTGCAAGGCGGTGGGGCCCATTCGGAAAAACTGCCCTGCCTCCAAGGCCGCCAGATCATCTAGTGCGGCCGAGGCTGGCGCCGCCGCCGCTTCTCCCCCCGGATCTGCCCGCGCGTCGGGAACCGCTGATGCGCGGTCGACGTCGGAGGCCGATGCCACCAAGGCCTCCGGCAGGGGGGAAGGAGCGCGTCCGGCCGGAAAGAAGGCGCGGAAAAAATCAAAACACCTTGGGGCGGGTCCCCCCGTGGAGGGCCAGCCGTTGTCCCTTAAGCCCCTTACACCCGCGCTCCTTGTGGAGTTAATCGGGGCATATGTGAGTGGGAGGGGCCTCGTGCCCGAGCCTGTGGCCGCAACCGCTGTAGCGGAAACACCAATGCCTGCGGCCGGGCTCGGGCCCGAGGAAGCCGACAAACCTGCTCCGCCGGAGGGAGCTGAGGAGGAGGCCTCTGCAGACATGGAGGTCTCCCTTGCTCCCTCCGTGCTAAAAAGAAGGCGCGACCCCCTGGAAGAGGAGGAGGACCGGGAGGAGGAAGGTCCCTCCGAGCAGGGGGAGTCGTCGCCCGCCGCGGGTACTCCCCCCCCCCCCGCTGTCATCACCACCGGCGATTGGCGGGGGTCGCCTGTCCCTCGGGAGGCTGAGGCAGATGTGTCCGTCCGGCACGTGCCTCCCGGGGATGGGGACGAGACCCTGCCCGTGGGGGTGGGCGCGGGACAACCCGCGGCAGACATTGATATTTTATCTGTACCGTTACCCCTCGCTGGGTTGGGCAGTCTGGGGTCTGGGTCGGGCGAGCTCGAGGAAAATGAGCTCACCCAATGCGACCCAGGGGCTGCTCGACCTGGTAGAGGTTTTAATTCAAAGCACCCCATCCGCTGGGTCGGATGTAGGTGGCGGGGAGGAGGATGGCTGCCTTGCTGCGTCTCTGGTGCCGGACGTAATGGAGGAGCTGGGAATTGTTCTCTCCCTGGTTTCTCCGGTTGTTCCAGTGTCTGGGGCGGAGGGGAGCTCTGAACCACCGCCGTCTTCTGGCCCAGCACCCCTAGAAGAGCCCAGGGAGGAATCCTCTGCCGTCAATCCTGGGGGTGGGATCCGGGCGGAGGCGGGGCTGGCTGGTGCGGCCGAGCCGTTCGCTGCGCACTGTGCGGCAGACGGGTCGGCCGCTGGTGACGACCCCCTGGAGGAGGATGGGGACTCGGTGATGGGCACGGAGGGCGATTCGGACTCCAGCGCCGACAAGGCGATGGATGACCTCGTGCCCCTTGCCGAGTCTCCCCTCATTCCCGTAAGGGAACTCCGAGATTTTATGGCCACGTGCCTGGGTCGGCGCAATAAGGTCCGGCTGGCCCTTGACAGGTGGTCGGAGCTGGCGCTGCTCATCGTGTCCGTCCGCGCCGCCGTTAAGATCATGTGCGCGGAAGAGGGCGTGAACCTGCTCGAGCTGCGTCGGCTCAGAACGTTTCTCACGGGGCTGCTGAGGAGGTGGCGGCTGACCAGCGGCTGCGCTTCCTCCCCCATTAGGTGTAGGTAGAGGTTGCACTGTGCTTCTGACATGAAGATAACCATAGCCAGCCTCAACATCAACGGCAGCAGGGAGGCGCGCCGCAGATTCAATAACTTCTCGGTCCTTTGGGACGGGAAGTATGCGGTGTGCTTCCTGCAAGAAACCCACACCGTTCTGGGAGACGAAGCCACGTGGCTCCTGGAGTGGCAAGGAGGGATCAGCATGAGTCACCTCTCCAACAATTCCAGCGGGGTGGCTATCTTGCTGGCCCCGCATTTTCAGCCGGAGATCTTGGGGGTCAAGGAGCACATGCCGGGCCGCTTGCTCCAGGTCACTGTTCACCTCGGGGGCGTGCTGTTCCATCTAGTGAACGTGTACGCCCCTCAGGCCGGTGCGCAGCAAGTGCGCTTCTTTGAAGAAGTGTCCGCTCTTCTGGGCTCCGTCGACGTGGGCGAGTGCGTCATCCTCAGGTCCCGAGGCGCATACATGAGGTCGCGGATCCAGCTCCTGCGGGACCTGGACCGCGGCTCCCCCTTCTCCTACTCGCTGGAAGAAAGACGGGGGGTCCGTAAGCAGCTCTTGGGGCTGCTGGCCGACGACGGATCTCTGGTCTCGGATCCGGAGGGAATCAGCGCAGAGACCCGCGCCTACTACGGGGCTCTGTCCTCTCCGGATCCGTCCAGCAAGGATGCGCGCAGAGTTTTGTGGGAGGACCAGCCGAAGGTCAGCCCGGAGGGCGCCGAAAAATTGGACGCTCCGCTAAGCCTGGCAGAGCTGACCGGCGCCCTCCGCCAGCTCTCTAGGGGAAAGTCCCCGGGGCTGGACGGGCTGACCGCGGAGTTCCACAGGGCGTTCTGGGACGTCTTGGGGGGTGACTATGTGCGGGTCCTGGAGGAAAGTTTGGCGACCGGGGAGATGCCCCTCTCTTGGCGCAGGGCAGTTATTGTCCTGCTGCCTAAGAAGGGCGATCTCCGCCTCCTTAAGAACTGGTGCCCGGCCTCCCTCCTCAGCATGGACTATAAAATCTTTGCCAGGGCCATGTCTGCTCGCCTTGGCACCGTGCTGGCCCACATGATCCACCCCGACCAGTCCTACACGGTCCCGGGCTGGACCATATGCGATAACATCCACCTGGTCCGGGACCTGGTCCACCACTCCCAGAGGGCTGGTCTGTTGGTCGCCTTCCTTTCCCTGGATCAGGAGAAGGCATTCGACAGGGTGGATCACGAGTATCTCTTCGGGACTCTGCGCGCATTCGGGTTCGGGACGCATTTCGTCACCCGGATCCGACTTCTGTACGCCGCCGCGGAGTGTCTGATTAAAGTTAACGGGTCCTTGACGGCGCCCCTTTGCTTCGGGAGGGGGGTGCGTCAGGGATGCCCCATGTCCGGTCAGTTATACGCCGTTTGCATGGAGCCATTCCTGCGCCTCTTGCGGAAGAGGTTGACGGGACTGGCTCTGCAAGGGCCGGGCGTGGAGGTGGTCCTCTCGGCTTACGCCGATGTCGTGCTCCTCACGGTCACGGATCCCGCTGACTTGCGGAGGATGCGGGAATGCCAGCAGATTTACTCGGACGCATCCTCCGCCAAGATCAACTGGGAGAAATGTTCCGGACTCCTGGTGGGTAAGTGGCAGGTGGACTCCCTGCCGGAGGAGTTCAGGCCTTTCGCCTGGAGCACCACGCACCTCCTCTATTTGGGAGTCTACCTTAGCCCTGCCGAGGACGCCTAGCCGGCGAACTGGCAAGAGCTGGAGGCCAAAGTCACCGCTTGCCTAGGACGCTGGACAGGACTGCTCTGAGTGTTGTCCTACAGGGGTCGAGCGCTGGTCATAAACCAGCTGGTGGCTGCCATGCTTTGGTACCGGTTGGTCACTTTGATCCCTCCCCCTGCGTTTGTCGCCAAGATGCAGAAGAAGCTCATCGACTTCTTCTGGGACAAAAGGAAGCACTGGGTCTCTGCCGCGGTTCTGTATCTCCCACTTAGGGAGGGCAGTCAGGCGCTGGTGTGCCTTCGCACCCAGGCTGCGGCTTTCCGTCTTCAGACGCTGCAGAGATATCTGAACATCGAGAATCCTCCGAGATGGTGTGCGCTGGCGACGTTTTTCTTCCGCCAGCTGCACGGCCTCAATTACGACACGCAGCTCCTGTTTGCGAAAGTGGGCAGCAGGCGTGCCGGCCTGCGGGAGCTGCCTGTCTTCTACCAGGAACTACTATGGGTTTGGAACTACGTCGCTTCCAGGCGGAGCTCTCCCCCATCAGGAGCGACGGCTCTCCTTCGGGAGCCGCTGCTCAGGAATCCGCACATCCACGACCGCGTTTTCAGGCGGCTGGTGGAGGGCAGGGCTGTGCCTGGCAAGGTGACCAGAGTCGGGGACCTGCTCGATGGCGGAGGAGCGGGCTGGATGGCGCCGGAGGAGCTGGCGTGGCGCCTGTCCTGGGCCAACGTCCGGCTCGCGGTCGAAGCCATCGAATCGGTGAAAGCGGCACTGGGCTCAACTCCACTAGGTGTATCGAGGCGGCTCAAGCATGTGGGGCGATCCCGTCCGAGCTTACGCCCGTTCGGACGGAATTCCTCATCGGCTCCCGGCCCCGAAACTCCCCTCGGGAACCGGCGCCTCACAACTTGAGCCGTCTCGAGGAAATACCCTCCGTGCCTTTTCATTCCGCGCGGAGGGGTTTCCTGTACGGGCTGCTCCTGCACACTCTCCACTTTGCCATCTTCGTCTACCATCTGGACACGCCTTGGCGTGGCGTCTTGCCGACTGGCGGTGGTGGAGGTCCCCAATGAAGGGCTCTCTACGCGGGAGTCCTCCCTTGTTCCATCGGGGACTTGGCCTGGAGGGTGTTGCACGGAGCGGTCCCGTGCAATAAGGTTTTAAGTAGGTTCACGGACTCCCAGGCCGCCTGCATTTTCTGCGGCCTGGAGGAGTCCGTGTTTCACGTTTATATGGAGTGTGAGAGGTTGCAGCCCCTCGTTCACTACTTGAAGGGGCTGCTCCTCGATTTTTGGTTGCACTTCAGTCCCATGCTCTTGATCTACGGTCACCCGGTGCGGAGGGGAGCGGACAGGTTGGAGGACCTCCTTGTGGGCCTGCTCCTGGGCCTGGCTGAAAGAGCCATCAATTGGTCCAGGCAGCGGGCGGTCGAGGGGGTCGTCCAGCCGGATTGCCTGCCTCTCTTCCGCAGCCATGTTCGTGCCCGGGTGGCCCTGGAGATGGAGCACGCAGTGTCCGCCGGCGTGCTTGAGTATTTCCGCAACCGGTGGGCGCCGCGGGGACTGGAGTGCATTATCAACCCGGAAAACCAAATTTTAATTTGATTTGTTAAGTTTTAGTTGAACTTTTGTTTATTTACAGTCCAATTGGTTTTTTTTTGGGTCCTAACAAAAAGAGTCCCCTCTGTTCAGTAAATACCTGTTTTATTTTTCTCCTGCAGTCCGAGTATTATTGATACCCGGACACTACATTGGCAATGGGCAGGTTCGAACTCACCTGCAGTGCTGCATCACCTCACGGGGATCTTTTCCCTGAAGAGAAGCTTCTTGGAGGTCGAAGTCAGAATGGCGGGCGTCGACCGCGGGCAACCGCCCAGGGATCCATCGGAGAGTTGCAGGGGAGGCTGTGGAGAGCTGGGCCTGGCTCCCCAGTCAAGGTGTTCCAGCAAGTCGTGCTGGTAGCAGGTAGAGCGCTGACCCTTCCGGACTGCGGCGGGCTCGGGCTCGATCGAGCGACTCTGCAAAGGGGCCGTGCAGCGTTGTCGGGAGGAAGAGAGAGAGAGAGAGTGGAGCGCACAGGGAGCAGTCGGTGCTCAGGAACCGGGCAGCATGGAGAGGATAGAACGAGGGGAAGGAAAAGTGAGACGCGCCGAAGCCGCGGGTCGCTGCCATTACCCTGTAGAATGCTAGGAGCAGCGTGGCAGCAAGGGGAAGAAGGAAAAGTGCAGGAGGCGCCATTTTATTCCATTGAGGAAGAAGGAAAAGCGCGGGAGGCACCATTTTATTCCACTGAGGAAGAAGAAAAAGCGCGGGAGGCGCCATTTTAAATCACTCAAGATGCCGAAGAGTGGCAGTGTCACTGCTTTCGACAACGAGGTAGAAGACTGGACCACGTATGTGGAAAGAATTGAAGTGTACTGCGAGGCAAATGAGGTGGCCGATGGAAAGAAGGCGTCGGTATTATTACATTTGATAGGCGCAAGGACGTATGGCCTATTGCGGAATTTAATTACCCCAGCTAAACCAATGGAGAAAAGTTTTGAAGAGATTGTTAATATCTTACAGGAACACCTAAACCCTACACCGCTGCTGATAGCAGAAAGATTCAAGTTCCATAAAGAAACCAGCACAAAGATGAGAGCAATGCTGACTATCTTACGGAACTACGCAAGTTATCAAAGCACTGTCAGTTCGGAGCAGGACTG